>NC_053025.1:415356377-415421104 GCF_003073215.2 Triticum urartu
CTCCGGTCCAAGTGGCGGCGGCGGCGGCGCGCGCACGCGCAGGAGGCGGCGGGTGCGGTGGCTGGGCCGGCCTGGCTCGGCTGGGCCTTAGGCGCAGTCGGGCGCGGGAACTTTTTTTTTTAATAATTTCGCCATCCGAAAAAAAATAATCCTAGAAAAATAAATAAAAATCTAAAAATGCCAAAATAAATTTTCACTGTCTAAATAAAATATTTGGAACGAGATGAACATTTTCTTGGCCCTAAAATGCAATTTTGAAAAACGTGCAATTTTTGTAATGCAAACAAAATTGCAATAAAATCCAAATAAAACAAATATTTGATTTTAATATTTTTCCTCCAATATTTCAATTATCTTGGAGAAGTCATATTATCACCTCTCACATATTTTTGTATGAAATATTTTTGGAGAGAAAATAATTAAAACCAAAAATCCTCGTTTTCAAGATTTGATAAAAATCAAATTTTAAAACCGGGAAATCCCCAACTCTCTCCGAGGGTCCTTGAGTTGCTTAGGATTTTTGAGGATCGCGAGACGAAATGCGAATAAAATATGATATGCATGGATGACTATGTATAACATTCCAAATTTGAAAATTTGGGATGTTACATGTCAAATCCATCCACATCAACAAAAAAGTTGTTTCTATACTTCCATATCTGGATCTGTCTTTTTCTGAATCTCATATCATGCAAAGTGTATTCACTTATGCTTCATAACTAGTTAGATTCCTCACTTGTACTTATTCTTGGATTCGTACAAATCTGGAACCGACTCTCTTCAAATAAGTGAATGTCTTCACTCTATGAGGTCAATGTCTTCAAACTGATTTATATTCAAAATCTTTTGAGGATGCATACGACCTCTTCCCTTCCCTCGCATCTCTAATGTCGTCACAGGTACATGTCCATGGGAGAATCCCTTCGTTCTCATAGTCTGCATTCATTTGCAGAGTTCTTACAGCATCATATTCACTCCCCTGAAGCCAGCTCCTGCTTAACAAGTAGACGGAAGCCTTTCACTGTTCTGAAGCCAATCTGTCTGAATATCATGGCCACTGAGAAATCTGCTAGGAAGGGTGGCAGATGGTGCCATGGAAATATTGCTCTAGATCTGCCTCCGGATATGTATGAACTATACAAGACAGATCCTGAGGAGAACTATAATCAGCGGAAGACACGGATATAATGCATCCGAAGATATTGGGCAGAACAATGGTTCAAGTACAACTTTGTCACTACTGAATATGCTGAGAAGAATGCTATCAAGCGCCCATGGGGCAATATTCTTTACAAGAATCTACAACCCAAGTCGAAGCCTGAAGCTATCGCTCAAGGTTTCTATCCTTGCATGGTCAGAGGACCGCAACCTGAAAATGCTGACCCATCATCCTTGTTATGGTGTCGTGAAGACAATCGCTTCAAGCGCAACAACCAGTTCGCTAAGGAGTCAGCCGCCAAGAACAGAAAGGAGCTTGGACTCAACTTCAACCCCGGTCATTCTGCCCCAAGACAAGATGGCTCACGTGAAGCCAATGCCAATGTCATCGGCCCATTTACTAGCTTTGATGGGCTCCTCTCTCACATTGCTGCTCAGAGGGCCACAGTGGATCAGCCTACTAATGACGCAGACTTTGAAGATGCTCCAGCACCACCAAAGCAGAAGAAGTCAAAAGCTTCAAAGCCCTCTGCTGCACCAACCGCTTCAACTATGAAGACATTGACGACTGCACCTCCCGAACCCAATGTGCAGTCTGAAGACTTGTTCGGTGTCTCCAAGAAGACCAAGAAGACAAAGAATCCCAAGAAGATTTTTGGGCATGACTTGACTCCTACTGCCGTTCTGCGCAACGAGGAAGACACCATTGATTTGTCCAGTGATGAAGATCTTGGTGATGAAGCTCTAGAGATGCTGATCAAGAGCAAGCAAGAGGCGGAGATCTTCAATGATCTGCCTCTCTTTGATGTTGACATTTTGAACAACTTCATCAATGAATGCTTCGACGACCAGAGCATCAGTACCGATGACTTGCAGCTGCCAGTGGACATCAACATCACTTTTCATGCATCTATTGCAAATGAATTGGCCTTAGCTCAGAAAAATGTCGAGCTCAAGAACAAGATTGATCATGAGAAGGCGCATTTCAAGAAGCACATGGCCAAGCTCAGGTGGATGATGTGCAAATCTTCAAGAAGATGT
The DNA here is from genome assembly GCF_003073215.2 of Triticum urartu. Taxonomy (NCBI): domain Eukaryota; kingdom Viridiplantae; phylum Streptophyta; class Magnoliopsida; order Poales; family Poaceae; genus Triticum; species Triticum urartu. The sequence goes on from NC_053025.1 coordinate 415,358,577, forward strand.
TGCACGATCTCAAGGCTGAATTCCACAAGAAGTGTGAAGTATCCAAAGGCTCTCACGAGTGCATGAAGTACTATGCATAGAAATGTGTTCAAGCGCATAACGAAGCTGAGAAGCGAAAGGCTCTTGGGCGTCCTAGCATTGAAGCCCAACCTGAAGCCCAACGGCAGGATCAACCAAGCATTATCTTCCCTGCCAGCATGATTGGCTTGAAGGCAAAGGTCCCCTCAGCAGCTTCAGAAATGAAGAAGACACGGCAAGCCAAGGCCGAAGCCAGAAAGAGGAAGCTCAAGAACACCTCTGATGATGCTCCCTCCAAGAAGAGATTGAAGACAATGGCTTCAAAGTCTTCAAAGAAAGAGCATGCTGCTGCCCTAGAGCCCCTCATAGCTGAACCTATCTTAGTTTCTCTTCCTGTTTCAACCAACCGAGAACGTCGCCTTGTGATCCATGAGCCTACTTCCATAGAGGCTTCAGAGAGTGCAGAAGTTCCAGCTGTTGACCCCAATGCAGCTGAAGACATTGGTCATGAAGACAATGTGCATGATGATGAAGTCCTTCCTCACCCCGAGCCCCAATCGGTATCATCGCCTACTCCAACGAGCATTGAACTTATTAGCATTGGTCGTCCATTGACGCCAATTACTCAAGATGACTCATGGGCCGAGCGCCAACAACAAGACACCACAGTGCAAGATGAGACACCACGTACCCCCATGCTCAAGTTATCTCTTCAGTACTTAATGATGAAGACTACATGGAACAGACCACGACTTCTCCGAAGGCGTCGCCTGTGTTCCGAAGGCTTCGCAAGGGCCTCAGGCCACATGTCTCCATGTCGAGCATCCCAAAAGAAGAAGCGCAACACACTAGCTCAGTAGCACATCAAGCGTTTCCTGAAGCCAGTCCTTCTGCGACTGCCTCTTAGTCTGAAGCCAAGACTATTGAAGACATTCCGGCTGCATCAGCCGAAGAAGCAGAAAAAGGAGAAGAAAGAGAAGAAGAAAGAGACGCGACACCCCCTGCCAGTGATCCTGTCATTCTTGAAGAGAATGTGATCATGCCCGGCCCTCCAGTCATTGAACAGATGCAGGTTGAAAACACTGAGGCTGCCACGAACAACGCCAATGACTCCGTCATGCCTGAAGACAATGTGGAGCCTGAAGCCAATGTGCAAGTTGACACCACTCTGGCGCCAATCACCTCTCATGGCGCCATTCCTCCACCAAGGCTACACACTATGGAACGTGCATTCAATCGTGGCGAGTTGGTGACTGTCAGATGGCCAATTCTGGTTCCATCCATTGGTCCTGGGCACGGTATGACTATCATGTGGAGCAGAGGCCTCAAGTTCAGAAGCCAAAGCCACGTCCGCCAAGGCTTCCAAGTGCTGTCACCACTCAGGGCTCATTCAGTGTGCTCAGTTTTAGAGAGCACAATACTTTCTTTGACAGCGCCAAGAACCCGTACACGAACCCCAAGATCTCCTCTGACAGATTTTGGAGCCACCTTCAGTGAAGCTATTACTCTTGCATCTTGTGCAATCAAGTCTGGATTTTTCCGCACAAGCGTCTGGATTGTGAAGCTATGGCTGGGCTGCCATGTCTGGAAGAGGCTCTTGACTGCTTTAGGGATGTTGGTCTTCTGCCCTTTGTGACTGACAAGGAACACAAGGAACACATTCGAGGCTACAACAGGGATCCGAAGACTTGGGTCCTTGAGTGGATGACAGGTGATGTTCATCACGAAGCCAAAGCTCAAGATATCATCGAGCTTACTTCCCTGCCCACTCCAGGTGAGTTATACGAACCTGGTTGTCAGCTTCATCGGAATGAGCTGCAGAGTATTTTCCGAAGCCTGAGCCCAATATGAGCCAAATGCTTAGAATGATGAAGCCATTGCCACAAGATGCTGAATACCCAAAGGAGTTCTTTGTCAAGGACCTAGAGTACTTGCCACGCACAGTGCACCACATTCTGAGGCGTACTCTGTGGCCCATCAAAGGAAATTCTTCTGAAGCTAAACTTGAAGGCGCCATGAAGAATTTGGTATTCTATATTATCGGTGGCATCAGATTCAACACTCAGGATTTCTTCCTTAGACAACTTGCTGCTTTCGGGATTGATCTGTTTTGTAATGCCCTCGATGCGGCTATAGCTTCCACGTGTGGAGGCACGACTTAGAGACATAACCGCATTGAAAGCAATGTCGCAAGTTAGGCAATCTTCACAACATCCCATGTAATATAGATAATAAAAGGGGAGATACATAGTTGGCTTACACTCGCCACGTCAATCAAAGTACATAAATAGCATTACAACATTCGAACACTCATGGCCCGACTACGGCACCAAAATAAAAGATAACCCAACAAGCGACACGGTCCCGATCACCCCAACTAGGCACCACTACTGATCATCAGGGAAAGACACGTAGTAACGTCGTGAGTCCTCGTCGAACTCCCACTTGAGCTCAAGCGCGTCATCTGGAATGGAGTCATCAGGCCCTGCATCTGGTTTTGGAAGTAATCTGTGAGCCACAGGGACTCAGCAATCTCGCACCCTCGCGATCAAGACTATTTAAGCTTATGGGTAAGGCAAGGTAAATATGTGGAGCTGCAGCAAGCGACTAGCATATATGGTGGCTAACCTGTTCGCAAAAGAGAGCGAGAAGAGGAGGCAAAGCGCGAACGAGTAACTAGAGAACATCCTGCAGCAAGCATTACTCCAACACCGTGTTAACTTCCCGGACTCCGCCGAGAAGAGACCATCACGGTAACTCACACTGTTGATTCATTTTAATTAAGTTAAGGTTCAAGTTATCTACAACCGGACATTAACAAATTCCCATCTGCCCATAACCGCGGGCACGACTTTCGAAAGTTCAAATCCCTGCAGGGGAGTCCCAACTTAGCCCATGACAAGCTCTCACGGTCAACGAAGGAATAGACCTCCTTCCGATACATTCCGATCAGACTCGGTATCCTAGTTCTACAAGACACTTCGACAAGTTAAAACAAATCCAGCAACACAGCCCGAATGTGCCGACAAATCCGATAGGAGCTGCACATATCTCGTTCTCAGGGCACACTCAGATTGTCTTAACTTCCGGTAGGCCAGCCCAGAGTTGCCCCTAGTGGCCACCGGCGGCTGACGAGTTGGACCAACACTCAGAGGAGCACATGCCCGGGGGGGGGGGGTTAAAATAAGATGACCCTCGGGCTCCGGAAACCCAAGGGAAAAAGAGGCTAGGTGGCAAATGGTAAAACCAAGGTTGGGCATTGCTGGAAAAGCTTTATTCAAGGCGAACTATCAAGGGGTTCCCATTATAACCCAACCGCGTAAGGAACGCAAAATCCGGGAACATAACGCCGATATGACGGAAACTAGGGTGGAAAGAGTGGAACAAAACACTAGGCGAGAGGCCGAGGCTTCCACCCTTTACCAAGTATATAGATGCATTAATATAACAAGGCAATATAATGATATCCCAACAGTAAATAATGTTCCAACAAGGAACGGTCTCCAATCTTCACCTGCAAATAGCAACGCTATAAGAGGGGCTGAGCAAAGCGGTAACATAGCTAATCAACGGTTTGCTAGGACATGGTGGGTTAGAGGTTGAACATGGCAATTTGGGAGGCATGATAAGCAAGTGGTAGGCATCGTAGCATAGGCATAGCAAAAGAGCGAGCATCTAGCAAAGCAAAGATAGTAGTGATTTCGAGGGTATGATCATCTTGCCTGCAAAGTTGTCAGAGTTGCCTGGATCCTCGAAAGCAAACTCAACGGGCTCCTCGTTAGAGAACTCGTCTCCCGACTCTCCCCAAACAAGACAAACAAGTAACAAGGACACAATCAACCACGTGCAAACTCAAACAACATGATGCAAAGATGGTATGCTATGCGGGATGCAATATGCGATGCATATGCAAGATTTGACAAGGAATGCATGAACCTGGCCTCAACTTGGAAATCCAAGTGTGCCACTGGAAAGGTGAGATGAAATCGCTTGAAAACGATATAAAGAACGCCGGAATCGGAGTTACGGTTTGGGAATGGCAAGCAATTCAAATATGACCACGTTCTGCGATTTACAGCAAGTAGCCATCTAAATGCAACCAGATGAATTTGCTACAACACCCAAACATGGCATCAAAATACATGGCAGGTATCCATTCATGAAGCTCAACAAAAGAATAGCACTGAGCTACGGCCAAATCATCCATTAACAGGTTCAAACAAGCATGACAAAAATGCATTTGGTAAACAGATTTCAGACTTAGTGAAATTAACACTTGTCTGGAATTTCAGATCAGATAGCACACTTTGGAGCATGAAAACTATATGCTACAGGACCTGAACATGGCCAAGTAAAGCATGGCATGGAGCTACTCAAGGATCTTAACAAAAGTCCCTTAGTGACCTTGAGCCAAAAGGGATCAGAAAATACATTTGCAAGCATGTGAACATGGCAAAAACATAATCAGTTCTCAGACTTAGTGAAAAACTTGAGCATGCTGAAACAGATATCAAGTAGGCATGTTTATGAGCTCGATGCACTCACTACAGAGTAAGTCATGACAATCTAAGCATACACCCATCAAGAATACACAAAATACAAGCTTTACATGGCAAGAACAATAACATAGCATGCACGGATCAACTACAACATCCTCGGCAAAATTGCTAACAAGTAGACAATCTGCCCAGATTCACGAAATAGCAAAAGTAGAGCTCGATTAACTCAAGCTAGGGTGCTCCATAATTGCAAACAAATAAATGGATGGATAGACCACTACAAGATTAACAAAACATCCTTACTGATCATCCTCAAAAGAGGCACGGATCACTAGGAATCAACATGAACATATGGCATAATGAGATAAACAGCTCAAGGACTTAGTGGAAATGCTAAGTCCCTGAAATCAGCATTAACAAATGCACCACTTTGCAAGCTTGTGCTAGTCACCACACATATCACAAAAATACATGGGTTGCACCTTTGGATAGATGGCAAAACATATAACAAAACTCATGAAGAGCTCAGGGGCATAACATGCACACAATAATCATGGCAAAAATGACAAATATCTAAATGGAGCAGCAGATCTGACAATTATCTCAAATAGCATTCTTCTAACAGCATTTCGGGCATCAAGATGAACTCAAATGAAAATGATGCAATGAGATCAAATGATGTGCTCTCTGAGACGAACATTTTGATATGCTATATGCCCAAAATGGAGCTACCGATGCAAAGTTACGATGCGATGAACATAGCCAAAATATCTAGGGTTTCTGATAAAAAGTCAACCGAGGCTAATCCAGATCCAGATCCGGATCGGCACGGATTACGAGGTTGGCCGGTGCCGGAGTTCCTGTTCACCGGAGGGAGGGAGGTCGCCGGAGGGAGGTGTGGCCGGGGCGTGGAGGAGACGGTGGTGGCGGCCGGCGACGAGGGGCGAGGCGCGGGCACCGGCGGGCGGTGGGGCGAGCTCCGGCGAGCTGAGGCGGTGGCGAGCTCGCGCCGGCGCGAGGGCGCGTCGGCGGCGGCGACCGGAGACGTGGTCGGCCTCGGGGGAGAGGATCCCGGGCGACGGCGGGCGGCGATGGGCCTTGGGGGCCCCTCCTGGGCCTCCCGGGCCGGCGGCGACGAGGATGTGGGGCGGCGGCGCGGACCAACCGGCGGGCGACACGTGGCGGCGGCGGGGCTAGCCGGACATGTCCGTCGGCGCGGATTGTGTCCGGCGCGCGAGGAGAGGGAGTGATCTAGGGTTTCGAGGGAAGAAGAACGAGAATTTCGAAGGGGGGTCTATTTATAGGCATATGAGGAGCTAGGAGTGTCCAAATGAGGTGCGGTTTTCGGCCACGCGATCGTGATCGAACGCTCTAGATGATGGAGAGGGTTTTGGTGGGTTTTGGGTCAAAATGGAGGGGTGTTGGGCTGCAACACACACGAGGCCTTTTCGGTCCCTCGGTTAACCGTTGGAGCATCAAACGAAGTCCAAATGGTACGAAACTTGACAGGCGGTCTACCGGTAGTAAACCAAGGCCGCTTGGCAAGTCTCGGTCCACTTCGGAAATGTTTAATCCCCACACATGAAAAGAAGGGAGAAATGACCTCCGGAGGAGAACGAAGCATCGGAATGCAAAACGGACGAGGAAAATGCTCGAATGCATGAGATGAACACGTATGCAAATGCAATGCACATGATGACATGATGCATGACAACGACAACAACACACGGAGACAAAAACCCGAACCCGAGAAAACAAAATAAATTAACGCCGGAAACGGCAAGAGTTGGAGTACATATTGGGAAAATCATATCCGGGGTGTTACAACACTCCACCACTACGAAAGGATCTCATCCCGAGATCTAGGACTGAAAGAACGCCGGGTATTCAGAACGGAGGTGATCCTCGTGTTCCCAGGTAGCTTCACGGTCGGAATGGTGTGACCACTTGACTTTGAGGAATTTGATTGACTTATTACGAGTCTTGTGTTCAGTCTCTTCAAGAATAGCAACGGGGTGCACACGATAAGAGAGATCTTCTTGGAGCTCAATGTCCTCGAAGTTGATGGTGCGGTCGGGAGCCTTGAAGCACTTTCGGAGCTGAGAGACATGGAACAGGTCATGCACATTTGCAAAGTTTGAAGGAAGCTCGAGTTGATAGGCGAGATCGCCTTTCTTGCTGACGATCTTGAAAGGTCCCACGTATCTGGGGGCAAGCTTCCCTTTGATACCGAAGCGACAAGTACCTTTCATTGGAGAGACGCGGAGGTAAACATGATCTCCGATCTCGAAAGCCAAATCACTGTGCTTACTATCATAGTAGCTCTTCTGGCGGGATTGGGCTGCTTTGAGGTTATCTCGAGACTTTGCACATTTCCTCTGCCTCTGTGATTAAGTCATTTCCCAGAAGTTGACGTTCACCGGTTTCGGACCAGTTGAGAGGGGTACGACACTTCCTGCCATATAAAATTTCAAATGGGGCCTTGCCCGAACTTGCTTGAAAACTGTTGTTGTAGGAGAATTCAGCATAAGGAAGACAATCCTCCCACTTCATGCCGAAGGAGATCACACAAGCCCTGAGCATATCTTCAAGAATCTGATTGACACGCTCGACTTGACCGCTAGTTTGAGGGTGGAAAGCTGTACTGAAGCGGATGTTGGTGCCCATGGCCTTCTGAAAAGAATCCCAAAACTTGGAGGTAAAGATGCTGCCACGGTCTGAAGAGATTACTTGTGGAATACCGTGCAGAGAGACAATTCGCGAGGTATACAGCTCCGCCAATTGAGCTGCAGTGATTGACTCTTTGATAGGCAGAAAATGAGCCACTTTAGTGTGTTTGTCGATGACAACGAATATAGCATCATTGCCACGCTTGGACTTTGGAAACCCAGTCATGAAGTCCATCTCAATGTGGTTAAACTTCCATTCTGGAATGGCAATAGGTTGGAGGAGACCAGCTGGCCTTTGGTGTTCTGCCTTCACTCTTCTACATACATCGCATTCATTCATGAACTGAGCAATCTCGCGCTTCATTCGAGTCCACCAATAAGCCTGCTTGAGGTCCTGATACATCTTCGTGCTCCCAGGGTGGATGGAGAGGAGAGAATTGTGAGCCTCATTCATGATCACTTTACGAAGGTCACCTTTGGGCACAACAATACGATCCTCGAAGAAGAGAGTGTCCTTGTCATCAAGGCGGTAGCACTTGTACTTGGGTTGACTCTTGGCAATCCCAATCTTCACCTTCTTCACCATAGCATCAAGAAGTTGGGCTTGGCGAATCTGCTCTTCCAAGGTAGGAGAGACTTGAAGGTTGGCGAGGAAACCTTGAGGAACAACTTGCAGATTGAGTTTGCGGAAAGCTTCACAAAGCTCGGGTTGATAAGGCTTGAGAATCAGACTGTTGCAATAAGCCTTCCTGCTCAATGCGTCAGCAATCACATTGGCCTTGCCTGGAGTATACTCGATACTCGGATTATACTCTTGAATCATTTCGACCCACCGAGTTTGCCTGAGGTTGAGATTAGGCTGAGTGAAGATGTACTTGAGACTCTTGTGGTCAGTGAAGATGTCCACTTTTCTTCCCAATAAGAGATGTCTCCAAGTCAAAAGAGCATGCACAACTGCCGCCAACTCGAGGTCATGAGTGGGGTAGTTCTTCTCGTTGGGCTTCAACTGACGAGAGGTATAAGCCACAACTTTCTTTTCTTGCATCAACACTGCGCCAAGACCTTGGAGAGAGGCATCACAAAAGACCTCGTACGGCTTGGATTCATCAGGAGGAGTCAGAACTAGAGCGGTGACCAATTTCTCTTTCAAAGTGTTGAAAGCAATGTCACACTCCGGAGACCAAACGTACTTGACGTTCTTCTGGAGAAGATTTGAGAGAGGCTTCGCGATCTTAGAAAAGTTTTCAATGAATCTTCGACAATAGCTTGCGAGACCGAGGAAGCTACGGAGTTGCTTCACGTTCTGAGGTGGTTCCCAATTCACAATTGCAGACACCTTCTCAGGTTTCACCACAATGCCCTTGGCAGAGATGATATGACGAAGATAAAGAACCTCATCGAGCCAAAATTCGCACTTGGAGAACTTGGCGTAGAACTTGTGTTCCCCGAGCTTATCGAGTACCAAACGCAAGTGCTTGGCATGATCTTCCTTGTTTTTCAAAAAGACCAGAATGTCGTCGAGATAGACCAAAACGAAGTCATTGGTGTAGGCGTTGAAGATGAAGTTCATCATGCGAGAGAACGTCGGAGGAGCGTTGACGAGGCCAAAAGACATGACAGTGTATTCGTATGAACCAAAGCTTGTCCTGAAAGCCGTCTTGGGAATATCTTGCTCACGGATTCAAGTCTGATGATAACCCATACGGAGATCAAGCTTGGAGAATACTTGGGCACCTTTGAGTTGTTCGAACAGCTCGTTGATGTTGGGAAGTGGGTATTTGTTCTTGATGGTCTTCTTGTTCAATGAACGGTAATCAACACAAAGTCGGTCCATTCCATCCTTCTTCTTCACAAAAAGAACACCACAACCCCACGGAGAAGAACTAGGTCGGATGAGGCCCATTCTCTCTTGAACATCGAGTTGCTTCTTCAGCTCCTTCAACTCTTCATGTCTGAGTTTGTAAGGACGCTTGCACGCAGGTTCCGTGCCGGGCTCAAGATCAATGACGAATTCAACTGGCCGGTGCGGAGGCATTCCTGGAAGCTCTTCTGGAAAGACGTCTTGATATTCACAAACGACTGGAATTTGCGAGATGGCATCTAGTTCACCCTTGTCATTGAGAGAAAACAGACAGATTGTATTATCCCGAGCGGCAAAGACAATTACATCCTCAGACGAATGAGTCAATTGAATCTGCCTGGCTGCACAATCAAGCTGAGACTTGTGCTTAGATAGCCAATCCATCCCAAGAATAAGAACAATATCCGAGTTACCAAGGATCATTGGAGAAGCCAGAAACTTGAAATCACCCAACGAAATAGAAATATCCGGAACCTCGTAGTTAGCGAGCAAACATCTACCCAGAGAGACAACTGCTAACGGTTTATGTATAACTTGAGAAAACCACCCATGCTTAGATGCAAAAGGTCTCGAGATGAAACAATGCGATGCACCAGTGTCAAAAATAACTTTTGCAGGAACATCGTTAACAGGAAGATCCACTGCCACCTTTGCTCTTCTGCTGATACGGCTGACGAAACGGAGGAGGAGGAAGCCAATACTTCTGCTGCTTGGCCACTTGAGTAGAGGAGGAAGAAGTAGTGTCTCTGACTCGCTTCTTGGAAGCATCACACCTTAGTTGAGCAGCCTCTTGCTTCAATGCCATGTTGTAGAACTCATCGTACCTCAAGGGCTCAAAGAGAACAAGAGCTAGCTGAATTTCTTCTCTGAGACCACCCCTGAACTGCTATATCATGCTCTTCTCGTCGGGGACGTCCTGCTTAGCAAAGCGGGCGAGCTTCTGAAACAACTTGTTGTAGTCATAGACAGACAAAGAGCCTTGCTTCAGGTTGCAGAATTCCTCATGCTTGCTCTCAACCACGCTCTGAGGAATATGATGAGCTTTGAAGTCTTGACGGAATTCATCCCAGGTAATCGCACGGCCTCCTCTGGAACCCTTGTACTGCTGGAGCCATTCTGCAGCTTGGTCTTTGAGTTGGAAGGATGCGAACTTGACAAAGTCCTCAGGCCTGACGTTACTGCACTCGAAATGCTTGCACAGATCCACGAGCCAATCGTCAGCATCAGTTGCCTCAACACAATTGCTGAAAGTCTTTGGCCTGTTAGCAAGGAACTGGTTGAGTGTAGCAAAGTGATTCTGATTGTTGCCTTGGTTGCCTTGGTTCGCTTGATTGCACTCTTGAAGAATTTGCATGATCAACTGTGTGTTTGCATTGGTTGCGGCCATCACAGCTTGCCATGCCTCCGGAGGAGGAGGTGGTGGCGGATCTTGATTCTGATTCTGATTGGTGCTCTTAGTGGGAGCCATCCTGAAGAGGGTGACAACCGTTAGCACATTGACAGACAAAATGAAGCTGAATCAAACGGTTTGAAATTGCAACATATAGTCTTCACATCCGAACATAAGAACGAATGCATTCCACTTGAAATGGTCACATATCCATAAATTGAGAAGCCACTTAGAATTTAGGTAGAGGAATAAATCAGCAAGGTACGGATCAAGAACGAATACTTGGTAAGAAATCCCAATCTCAAACCAAATATCAGTGGAAGAAAAGCTAGAGCTACTTGAATTCCCACCTATGAAACTCCCGAACCTTTCCGGTTATGCAATCAGTTGTTGGGGATACAGGGGAAGCATAATATCTCACCCAAATCTAGCAAATCCTACATCCAGCTGTATCCATCCTTCAACACATAACCGAGAAAAACTTTGAAAACCATCTACCTCAACCTTCGAAAAGCATCCGTTATACAATTTATGGCGATACTCCCGAACTCCCGCCCCAGTACTGGGTGGCGTCGAGGTTATCTCACCAACGAACTGCATAAAAGAGATTTTCGATGTCGGCGTGCTAAACTCAGGTATTCCAGAACTGCAACGATAAAATTGTGACGACAACACCTTGGAGCTCAACTCCCCGGGACACTGCCACAACCCCTAAAGACAGGAGGCACCAAGAACAATGTTCTCGTCACAAAACCATCGGAACGATTCCAAAATACCAGCGTGATCCTAAATTTTTTTAGTGAAATTTGAGAAGAGAAGAGTCAAAACTCTACGTCAGGATGCCTTACCATACCAGAGCGATGAGGAGACTGGGGAGTAAAAAGAATTCCTAAACTCTCTGATATATAATTCCTAAATGACTCAAAACATTTTTTTCTAGACTCAACTCGGCCGCTAAAAATGATCAAGCAATGGGGGCTCCTAAGGTCGGGGATGGCTCTGATTACCAACTTGTAACACCCTCGATGCGGCTATAGCTCCCACGTGTCGAGGCACGACTTAGAGACATAACCGCATTGAAAGCAATGTCGCAAGTTAGGCAATCTTCACAACATCCCATGTAATATAGATAATAAAAGGGGAGATACATAGTTGGCTTACACTCGCCACGTCAATCAAAGTACATAAATAGCATTACAACATTCAAACACTCATGGCCCGACTACGGCGCCAAAATAAAAGATAACCCAACAAGCGACACGGTCCCGATCACCCCAACTGGGCACCACTACTGATCATCAGGGAAAGACACGTAGTAACGGCGTGAGTCCTCGTCGAACTCCCACTTGAGCTCAAGCGCGTCATCTGGAATGGAGTCATCAGGTCCTGCATCTGGTTTTGGAAGTAATCTGTGAACCACAGGGACTCAGCAATCTCACACCCTCGCGATCAAGACTATTTAAGCTTATGGGTAAGGCAAGGTAAATATGTGGAGCTGCAGCAAGCGACTAGCATATATGGTGGCTAACCTGTTCGCAAAAGAGAGCGAGAAGAGGAGGCAAAGCGCGAACGAGTAACTAGAGAACATCCTGCGGCAAGCATTACTCCAACACCGTGTTAACTTCCCGGACTCCGCCGAGAAGAGACCATCACGGTAACTCACACTGTTGATTCATTTTAATTAAGTTAAGGTTCAAGTTATCTACAACCGGACATTAACAAATTCCCATCTGCCCATAACCGCGGGAACAACTTTTGAAAGTTCAAATCCCTGCAGGGGAGTCCCAACTTAGCCCATGACAAGCTCTCACGGTCAATGAAGGAATAGACCTCCTCCCGAGACATTCCGATCAGACTCGGTATCCCGGTTCTACAAGACACTTTGACAAGTTAAAACAAATCCAGCAACACCGCCCAAATGTGCCGACAAATCCCGATAGGAGCTGCACATATCTCGTTCTCAGGGCACACTCAGATTGTCTTAACTTCCGGTAGGCCAGCCCAGAGTTGCCCCTGGTGGCCACCGGCGGCTGACGAGTTGGACCAACACTCAGAGGAGCACATGCCCGGGGGGGGGGGGTTAAAATAAGATGACCCTCGGGCTCCGGAAACCCAAGGGAAAAAGAGGCTAGGTGGCAAATGGTAAAACCAAGGTTGGGCATTGCTAGAAAAGCTTTATTCAAGGCGAACTATCAAGGGGTTCCCATTATAACCCAACCGCGTAAGGAACGCAAAATCCGGGAACATAACGCCGATATGACGGAAACTAGGGCGGCAAGAGTGGAAAAAAACACTAGGCGAGAGGACGAGGCTTCCACCCTTTACCAAGTATATAGATGCATTAATATAACAAGGCAATATAATGATATCCCAATAGTAAATAATGTTCCAACAAGGAACGGTCTCCAATCTTCACCTGCAACTAGCAACGCTATAAGAGGGGCTGAGCAAAGCGGTAACATAGCTAATCAACGGTTTGCTAGGACATGGTGGGTTAGAGGTTGAACATGGCAATTTGGGAGGCATGATAAGCAAGTGGTAGGCATCGTAGCATAGGCATAGCAAAAGAGCGAGCATCTAGCAAAGCAAAGATAGTAGTGATTTCGAGGGTATGATCATCTTGCCTGCAATGTTGTCAGAGTTGCCTAGATCCTCGAAAGCAAACTCAACGGGCTCCTCGTTAGAGAACTCGTCTCCCGACTCTACCCAAACAAGACAAATAAGTAACAAGGACACAATCAACCACGTGCAAACCCAAACAACATGATGCAAAGATGCTATACTATGCGGGATGCAATATGCGATGCATATGCAAGATTTGACAAGGAATGCATGAACCTGGCCTCAACTTGGAAATCCAAGTGTGCCACTAGAAAGGTGCGATGAAATTGCTTGAAAACGATATAAAGAACGCCGGAATCGGAGTTACGGTTTGGGAATGGCAAGCAATTCAAATATGACCACGTTCTGCGATTTACAGCAAGTAGCCATCTAAATGCAACAAGATGAACATGCTACAGCACCCAAACATGGCATCAAAATACATGGCAGGTATCCATTCATGAAGGTCAACAAAAGAATAGCACTGAGCTACGGCCAAATCATCCATTAACAGGTTCAAACAAGCATGACAAAAATGCATTTGGTAAACAGATTTCAGACTTAGTGAAATTAACACTTGTCTGGAATTTCAGATCAGATAACACACTTTGGAGCATGAAAACTATATGCTACAGGACCTGAACATGGCCAAGTAAAGCATAGCATGGAGCTACTCAAGGATCTTAACAAAAGTCCCTTAGTGACCTTGAGCCAAAAGGGATCAGAAAATACATTTGCAAGCATGTGAACATGGCAAAAACATAATCAGTTCTCAGACTTAGTGAAAACTGGAGCATGCTGAAACAGATATCAAGTAGGCATGTTTATGAGCTCGATGCACTCACGACAGAGCAAGTCATGACAATATAAGCATACACCCATCAAGAATACACAAAATACAAGCTAGACATGGCAAGAACAATAACATAGCATGCACGGATCAACTACAACATCCTCGGCAAAATTGCTAACAAGTAGACAATCTGCCCAGATTTACAAAATAGCAAAAGTAGAGCTCGATTGACTCAAGCTAGGTTGCGCCATAATTGCAAACAAAGACATGGATGGATAGACCACTACAAGATTAACAAAACATCCTTACTGATCATCCTCAAAAGAGGCACGAATCACTAGGAATCAACATGAACATATGGCATAATGAGATAAACAGCTCAAGGACTTAGTGGAAATGCTAAGTCCCTGAAATCAGCATTAACGAATGCACCACTTTGCAAGCTTGTGCTAGTCACCACACACATCACAAAAATACATGGGTTGCACCTCTGGATAGATGGCAAAACATATAACAAAACTCATGAAGAGCTCAGGGGCATAACATGCACACAATAATCATGGCAAAAATGACAAATATCTAAATGGAGCAGCATATCTGACAATTATCTCAAATAGCATTCTTCTAACAGCATTTCGGGCATCAAGATGAACCCAATGAAAATGATGCAATGAGATAAAATGATGTGCTCTCTGAGATGAACATTTTGATATGCTATATGCCCAAAATGGAGCTACGGATGCAAAGTTACGATGTGATGAACATAGCCAAAATATCTAGGGTTTCTGATAAAAAGTCAACTGAGGCTAATCCAGATCCAGATCCGGATCGGCGCGGATTACGAGGTTGGCCGGTGCCGGAGTTCCTGTTCACCGGAGGGAGGGAGGTCGCCGGAGGGAGGTGTGGCCGGGGCGTGGAGGAGACGGCGGTGGTGGCCGGCGACGAGGGGCGAGGCGCGGGCACCGACGGGCGGTGGGGCAAGCTCCGGCAAGCTGAGGCGGCGGCGAGCTCGCGCCGGCGCGGGGGTGCGTCGGCGGCGGCGACCGGCGACGTGGTCGGCCTCGGGGGAGAGGATCCCGGGCGGCGGCGGGCGGCGATGGGCCTCGGGGGCCCCTCCTGGGCCTCCCGGGCCGGCGGCGACGAGGATGTGGGGCGGCGGCGCGGACCAACGGCGGGTGACACGTGGCGGCGGCGGGGCTAGTCGGACATGTCCGTCGGCGCGGATTGTGTCCGGCGCGCGAGGAGAGGGAGTGATCTAGGGTTTCGGGGGAAGAAGAACGAGAATTTCGGAGGGGGGTCTATTTATATGCATAGGAGGAGCTAGGAGTGTCCAAATGAGGTGCGGTTTTCGGCCACGCGATCGTGATCGAACACTCTAGATGATGGAAAGGGTTTTGGTGGGTTTTGGGTCGAAATGGAGGGGTGTTGGGCTGCAACACACACGAGGCCTTTTCGGTCCCTCGGTTAACCGTTGGAGCATCAAACGAAGTCCAAATGGTACGAAACTTGACAGGCGGTCTACCAGTAGTAAACCAAGGCCGCTTGGCAAGTCTCGGTCCAATCTGGAAATGTTTAATCCCCACACATGAAAAGAAGGTAGTAATGACCACCGGAGGAGAACGGAGTGCCGGAATGCAAAACGGACAACGGGGAAAATGCTCGAATGCATGAGATGAACACGTATGCAAATGCAATGCACATGATGACATGATATGAGATGCATGACAACGACAACAACACACGGAGACAAAAACCCGAACCCGAAACGGCAAGAGTTGGAGTACATATTGGGAAAATCATATCCGAGGTGTTACATGTTTGGTCTCAAATTATATGCTCCATGGGTGATGCGCCTGATTAAGCTTCATTCCACCATTGACTATCAGCCTTCAGCGCGCAACCACGTTGTGTTTCTGCCTGAAGTTGATATTTCCATTAAAGCCATCTACCCCGAGCCTGCCAAGAAGCCACTCCACCTTCAGAATGTTGAATTTCAAAGCTTCACCTAGCCTATCAAAGGAATCTATGTGCCCAATGCTGCAACTCATGCATACCCTCTGGTTGGCAACATGCGCTTTCCGCACCGCGCCAACACTGAAGCCACTGCAAGCACAATTTCTCAAAGGCCTCGGAATGTCCTCGTGTCCTCTAAGACCATGAGATTTTGGTGGCTTTACATCAGAAGCAGGATAGGTATCACGACTGGCTGAAGCGTCAGATGCAGAGTCTCTTGGTGGATGTCAATCGCATTCGCAACTTTCCCACCAAGAACTCATTTGTTGCACATGAAGCCTGTAGGCGGTCCTGGAAGAGCCTCACAATGCTCTGTCGTGAAGAAGATCTTCACGAAGATGGATTCATAGAGAACTTCAAGTTTGACTCCAGGCCTCCTCAAAATGCAAGTTGGTGTCGCACTCCCTCTATTGAAGATTCTGAGCATGCATCTTCGGATGCAACTATTCTTGTGAGAGTCGTCGATGAATAAGACGATGCCACTTCACCAACCTTGGCTGCACTGCATCATGATACTACGTCAGGCCCGTCTGCACCACCAAACTCCAACATCGACCCTGCTACCTCTTGAGCACTGCGTTGGTTTTCTGCTACCTCTTGAGCACTGCGTTGGTTTTCCCCGAAGAGGAAGGGATGATGCAGCAAAGTAGCGTAAGTATTTCCCTCAGTTTTTGAGAACCAAGGTATCAATCCAGTAGGAGGCTACACGCGAGTCCCTCGTACCCGCACAAAACAAATAAATCCTCGCAACCAACGCGAATAGGGGTTGTCAATCCCTACATGGCCACTTACGAGAGTGAGATCTGATAGATATGATAAGATAATATTTTTGGTATTTTTGTGATAAAGATGCAAAGTAAAATAAAGGCAAAGTAAAAAGCAAAGGAAATAACTAAGTAGTAGGAGATTAATATGATAAAGATAGACCCGGGGGCCATAGGTTTCACTAGTGGCTTCTCTCGAGAGAATAAGTATTCTACGGTGGGTGAACAAATTACTGTTGAGCAATTGACAGAATTGAGCATAGTTATGAGAATATCTAGGCATGATCATGAACATAGGCATCACGTCCATGCAAGTAGACCGAAACGATTCTGCATCTACTACTATTACTCCACTCATCGACCGCTATCCAACATGCATCTAGAGTATTAAGTTAATGAAAACAGAGTAACTCCTTAAGCAAGATGACATGATGTAGAGGGATAAACTCATGCAATATGATGAAAACCCCATCTTGTTATCCTCGATGGCAATAAATACGTGCCTTGCTGCCCCTACTGTCACTGGGAAAGGACACCGCAAGATTGAACCCAAAGCTAAGCACTTCTCCCATTGCAAGAAAGATCAATCTAGTAGGCCAAACCAAACTGATAATTCGAAGAGACTTGCAAAGATAACCAATCATACATAAAAGAATTCAGAGAAGATTCAAATATTGTTCATAGATAGACTTGATCATAAACCCACAATTCATCGGTCTCAACAAACACACCGCAAAAAGAAGATTACATCGAATAGATCTCCACAAGAGAGGGGGAGAACATTGTATTGAGATCCAAAAAGAGAGAAGAAGCCATCTAGCTAATAACTATGGACCCGTAGGTCTGAGGTAAACTACTCACACTTCATCGGAGGGCTATGGTGTTGATGTAGAAGCCCTCCGTGATCGATGCCCCCTCCGGCGGAGCTCCGGAAGGGCCCCAAGATGGGATCTCGTGGATACAGAAAGTTGCAGGCGTGGGAATTAGGTTTTGGCTCCGTATCTGATCGTTTGGGGGTACGTAGGTATATATAGGAGGAAGGAGTAGTCGTTGGTGGAGCAACAGGGGCCACGAGGGGTGGAGGGGCGCCCCTACCTCGTGGCTCTCTTTTGTGTCTTGACGTAGGGTCCAAGTCTCCTGGGTCTTGTCGTTGAGAAAATCACGTTCCCGAAGGTTTCATTCCGTTTGGACTCCGTTTGATATTCCTTTTCTTCGAAACCCTAAAACAGGCAAAAACAACTTCTGGGCTGGGCCTCCGGTTAATAGGTTAGTCCCAAAAATAATATAAAAGTGGATAATAAAGCCCAATAATGTCCAAAACAATAGATAATATAGCATGGAGCAATCAAAAATTATAGATACGTTGGAGACAATTATAGATACGTTGGAGACCTATCAAGCATCCCCAAGCTTAATTCCTGCTCGTCCTCGAGTAGGTAAATGATAAAAACATAATTTTTGATGCGGAGTGCTACGTGGCATAATTTTAATGTAATTCTTCTTAATTGTGGTATGAATATTCAGATCCGAAAGATTCAAGACAAAAGTTTAATATTGACATAAAAATAATAATACTTCAAGCATACTAACAAAGCAATTATGTCTTCTCAAAATAACATGGCCAAAGAAAGTTATCCCTACAAAATCATATAGTCTGGCTATGCTCCATCTTGACCACGTAAATTATTTAAATCATGCACAACCCCGATGACAAGCCAAGCAATTGTTTCATACTTTTGGTGTTCTCTAACTTTTTCAATCTTCACGCAATACATGAGCGTGAGCCATGGACATAGCACTTATAGGTGGAATAGAATGGTGGTTGTGGAGAAGACAAAAAGGGAGAAGATAGTCTCACATCAACTAGGCGTATCAACGGGCTATGGAGATGCCCATCAATAGATATCAATGTGAGTGTGTAGGGATTGCTATGCAACGGATGCACTAGAGCTATATGTATATGAAAGCTCAAAAAGAAACTAAGTGGGTGTGCATCCAACTTGCTTGCTCATGAAGACCTAGGGCATTTTGAGGAAGCCCATCATTGGAATATACAAGCCAAGTTCTATAATGAAAAATTCCCACTGGTATATGAAAGTGACGAAATGAGATACTCTCTATTATGAATATCATGGTGCTGAAGCACAAGTGTGGTAAAAGGATAGTAGCATTGCCCCTTCTCTCTTTTTCTCTCATTTTTTTATTTGGGCCTTTTCTCTTTTTTATGGCCTCTTTTTTATTTGGTCTTCTTTGGCTTGTGGGGGAATCATAGTCTCCATCATCCTTTCCTCACCGGGACAATGCTCTAATAATGATGATCATCACACTTCTATTTTCTTACAACTCAACAATTACAACTAGATACTTAGAACAAAATATGACTCTATATGAATGCCTCCGGTGGTGTACCGGCATATGCAATGACTCATGAGTGACATGTATGAAAGAATTATGAATGGTGGCTTTGCCACAAATACAATGTCGGCTACATGATCATGCTAAGCAATATGACAATGATGGAGTGTGTCATAATAAACGGAATGGTGGAAAGTTGCATGGCAATATATCTCGGAATGGCCATGAAAATGCCATAATAGGTAGGTATGGTGGCTTTTTTGAGGAAGGTATATGGTGGGTTGTTACATCCCTAGTTCTGGTATGACCTAGACCAGCTAGTCATTTGTGCATCATGTTTAAATTCCATTTAATTTGAAATGGGGATTTGGGAAACCCTCAGAAATCATTTCTGAAAATGACCCAAGTAAAAATTGCTCCAAAAGGGTCCAAGAAAATGCTCATGTTGCTCTATGAAAATATTGGACAGAGATAAAAATCAAACCAATATTTTTAGGAACTCGTAAATATTTATTTTGGACATTTGGAATTAATCTAGTAATTATTTGCGTTTGATAAATATTTATATATATAATATTGTCCAATAATTATGAATTTTGGTGAGGGGCTTTGGAATAATCCCTTAGGCCCCTGCAAAAATTGTCAGAAGAAAATAAATGATTTAGTATTTTACTAAGTCAAAACAAATGTCAGAAAATAGAAAAGAAAAAAATGGAGAAAAGCTCACCTGACCTTACCTGGCAGCCCACTTACCTGGCCCAGCACGGCCCAGCCCACCAGAGCCAGGCGCTAGTCGTCTCCTTCCTTGCTAGGAGGAAGACGGCGTGGCGCACGCACAGGAGGCGAAGCCACCTCCTGCTTCCACCTCCTGCTGCCTCCCCTGTCCTCACTCGAGCGCCACGGAGACGCCCGCAACCCCCTGGTCACTCTCCCCCTCTCTCCCGTGCCTATCCCTCGTCTGTCCCCCTTCCCCGAGCACCACCGAGCGAAGCTCGTCGCCGCCGCTCACCGTCGCCATAGCTACTGGCCACGCCGAGCCCCGTTGCCGTGTCCCACTGGTCCGCCGTCGACCACCGCCTCACCAAGACGAAGGTCATGTCGCTGGACGCACTGCAACGCCCTCACCGCTGTCGTCTTCAACCTCGGGATGCCAAGATCGCCACCGCCGTGCCTTCTGCTCCGAGCCTTCCCCGAGCCCACGTCGACGCCTCTGCAACCACCATGAGCTCCCGCATTGGAACCCCCTCTCCTCGAGCTCGTTTGCGCCGTGCAGCCACCGTTTCACCGGAGCCGAAAGCTCACCGCCGCCGACCATCTCGCCGTCGTGGCCACAGCTGTCGCCACTCGCTTTTGAGTGTGTCCTCGTGCTCTCTGTGCTCCTAGGAGTCCGCCCAGATGCCTAGCTCGCTCGCTAGCCAAGCGTAGTGCCTCGCCGTGCTAACCCGTACTCCGGCCGCCGCCGTCGTCGTTGCAGCCGACGCTGTGGACCACCCCAGCCGCTGCTGCCTCCTCCTTTGGACGTGGACGAGCATCAGCTCCACGCCGGGCCCCTCCGCCATCCATTTGGTCGACGGAGGGCGAAACCCGACGTGCTCCGCCGCCACTGACCTTGCCGGCGATGAGCCGCCGGCCTAATTCTGGTTTAGTTAGCACTAATTACCCTGCTAAACACCCCATAACCACTGCCATGTGGGCCCCTGTGCCTGTTTAGGTTATTTCAATTCCCTATTTAGATTAGTGCTAATCTTGCGGACCCCACGTGTCAACTTTGACTTTGACCAAGTGAGCGTTGACCGGTCCCACATGTCATCCACACAAACCAGCCCCAAGACACTGACGTGTGGGTCCCAACTGTTAGGTTTGACTCTGATTAGGCGTTGTTGAACTGCTGAGGTCAGCATGACCTAATGCTGACGCAATAAGTCTTTTTCTGGATTAAACTTCATTCAGAATATCCCAGAAATTAGCCAGAACTTCAAAAATTCATAGAAATTCAGCCGTAGCTCAGATTGAAATAATTTATATATGAAAAATGATCAGAAAAATTCAATGTATCCATCTGTACCATTTTCATGCATGACGAACCAACCTATACATGTTGTATATATGAAAACATATGAATGTCATTTATAAGAGCTTATTTTGGAGTTGCATTTGAACCTTTGGTTCAAATGGACCTCAACCAAATGAATGCTAGTTGCATTAGCTCAAACAACATCACATACTCATGCCATGTTCATGCATCATATTGTTGCATATGCTTGAGTTTGATTTCCACCACAGTTCCTTCTCGATAGGTCCTGCTCCAGAGAGTGTTCGAGAGTACCTGTCTGAGGAGCAGTGCCCCCTGTTGATCTACCAGGCAAGCAACCCCCTTGTTCATTCCGATACAATCCTACTCTCTTGCTCCTTCTCTTATTTATTGCATTAGGACAACAACGATTCAACTGCTACTTTATGCTGCGGTAGTTGAACCCATTCCTCTGCATGACCTGTCATTGCCATAGTAAATAGTTAAAACCCACTAGCATGTGTAGGAGTTGATTGAGCCATGTTGTGTTCTTGCCATGCCATGCCTACTATTGCTTAGAGTATGTCAGGTCTGATTCATCGGGAATGAATTGGAGTGTTACGATAATATCCGGTGCTGAGAGTTAAGCGTGTGAACACGATTTGGTAAAGGTAGCGGTGAGAGGCCATGTAGGAGTACATGGTGGGTTGTCTCATTGGGACCGTCCTTAAGAACTGAGTTCTGTGTAGGTTGTCCAATGACTAGCTACTACCACACATTGGGCTCCGGGCGCTCCAAGCTCTCTCGACTTATTAACTGCCTTAATCTCTGTCCAGGAGTTGCAAATAGTTTCTGGTGTTTGTAGGTAGTGCTATTTTTCTACCGAGTGGCACCCGGCAGGGTGGACTTGGGATAGACTAGGCACCGTGGCCCGGTGTACCGAGTGGCACCCGGATGGTGGGCTCGGGAACCCTGTACACATCGTTTGGGGCCGTGAGCGAAACCCCGGCCGGATCTCCTTGCGGATGGAACCCGAATAGGCGATAAACCTGGACTAGAGTCTTGTGTGGTTAGTCAGGTCGTGGCCGACACCCTCGCCAGGCTTCCGCTTGAAGGTTGCCGAGATACATGACGTGTATATGGTGATAAGTGGTGAGAGCGTGTGTGAAGAAGTACACCCCTGCAGGGTTATCATGATCTATTCGAATAGCCGTGTCCTTGGTTATGGACTTCTTGGATGCTTACGTGGTACATAGACAACTTAAAGTGGATACTCTAAAATGCTCAAGACAAGTGTGAGTGCTATGGATGGCCTTCTCGTAAGGAGACGAGGATGAATCCATAGTAGTGTATTGATGTGGTGATTAGTGGACTCGTGTGCGCTGCCTCACCTCAAAGAAGTTTCTCGCTGTCGTAGAACAGGATAGCCACTGAGTCAAAGCTGGCTTGCTGCAACTAAACCCCACATTACCTTCTTGATACAAATGCATGTATGATAGGATCTGATGTAAGTCTTGCTGAGTACCTTTGTACTCACGTTTGCTTTATTTATGTTTTGCAGGTGAGACATCTGTCTCACTAGTAGTACCGCTTGGACTTCGACGAGTAGCTTGTTACCTCAGCTACGATCTTGTACCCTTGGGAGGGTCTTGTAGATAGTCAGGCTTGTTGGCCTTTTTCTTTTGTAGTTGTCTGTACTCAGACATGTAATGCTTCCGTTGCTTGTATGCTCTGAATGATGTTCATGTGACCCCTGTTGTATTTAATGCTATGTGGCTCTTCTGGGCCTTTATCTATATGAGTTTGCGTTATGTTGTGATGCCATGTTGTACAACACATACTTGCATGTTATGCGTACGTGTGACGTGTATTGCTATGTGTGGGATCCGACAATCTAGTTGTTTATCCTTGGCAGCCTCTCTTATGGGGAAATGTAGTCTAGTGCTTCCTTGAGCCATAGTAGTCCGCTACAGCCCGGTTCACCGGAGTCCTGCTAGCCCAGCACTATTGCTCAGGACACTTGACTGGCCGACATGTGTTTCACTTTGTTCCTGTGTCTGTCCCTTCGGGGAAATGTCACGCGGTGACATCCGGAGTCCTGCCTAGCCTGCTACAGCCCGGGTTCCCCGGAGTCCTAGTAGCCCAGTGCTACAGCCCGGATTCACACGCTGCTGACCGACATGCTCGATGTGAATCATGTATGCCTGTCCCCATAGGTTAGTACCGCTTTGGGTTCATGACTAGCCATGTCGGCCCGGGTTCTCTGTCATATGGATGCTAGCGACACAATCATATACGTGAGCCAAAAGGCGCAAACGGTCCCGAGCCATGGTAAGGCAACACCCGTGGGGATACCGTGTGTGAGGCTGCAAAGTGATATGAGGTGTTACCGGCTAGATCAATGTGACTTGGAATCGGGGTCCCGACAGCTTTGGTATCAGAGCCTGACTGCCTGTAGGATTACCAAGCCAACCTGGTCGAAGTTGAGTCTAGAAATTCTTTTAGCTGTATAGGGGAATTTATTGTGGAAGGGAACGTAAGGCTATTTTTACTCCTTATGCCTCATGCCTTCTGATCTGAGTCATCCTATATTTCCTACGGGGTTAAGGAACTAGGCTTTCTCTTCCGTCTATTAGGATCACGTGTTACTACTCCGTAGTCTCTAAGGTTTGGTTGATCTGAGTCATATCCCAGTTTGAGTACCTCCGGCGTAGCCTGTTTAGTAATATCTCAGAACCTTGAGTGATGATGTTGAGTATGGTGCTACCCCGTCTTTTGCAGAATGTCTCATTTTGAGAATTTTACTGCCGTTATGCTACCGGTTTTGTCCTAGGAGTTCAAGAGATAGTATTTTCCTCGTACTATATTCTACATCCTTATGATGATGCTGAATCCATCCTTGTTTCCTTGGTTGGTTCCTCATGATGTCATCAGTTAACCAAAGTTCTGTTGCTCGTAGTCGGAACCACGGAGATGGTAGGGATGAGGATCCTCCCGACCAGCCTTCGTTGGCAGAGTTCATGTTAGAGATGGAGAAGAACAAGCGAGAGTCTAACCGCTTGTTAGCACGTATTGAGGAGAACACCTCCCATCAGCACAAAGAGTCAGCGTCCATCTATGATTTCATTGGTCTGAAACCACCTACCTTCCATCATTCCATTGAACCACTTGATGCAGATGACTGGCTACGTAGTATCACACACAAGCTGCGTTCTGCGAACGTAGCTGAAAGTGACAAGGTCACCTACGCTGCTTATCATCTGGAAGGTCCTGCTAGTATTTGGTGGCAAAACTATGAGGCTATGCTTCCAGCTGGCCAGATAACCACTTGGAGAGATTTCACCGAGGCTTTTCGCGAGTATCACATTCCTCAGGCTCTCACTGGCCACAAGAGAGAAGAGTTCTATAGTTTCACCCAGAGTAAGATGGCTGTTGATGCTTACAGTAGAGAGTTTGAGAACCTTGCCCGCTATGCTACAGAAGAGGTGTCCATAGACGCTAAGAAGCAGGCTAGGTTCCGGAAGGGCCTCAACCCCAAGTTGCGTCGTGATCTCCACCTGCATCACTGTGATACATTCCAGGCTCTTGTGAACAAGGCCATTAATGCAGAGACAGCTCAACTCACTTACGAGGAGTCTCATAAGCACACCCGTGATTTGGGTTCCTCCTCCGGTTCTAGTTCGCAGAAGCGTCGGATTTGGGTTTTGAACTCCGCTCTTCCACCCGGTTATTCACCGAGGCCCTCTTATGTGGCGCCTCACCCAGTTCAGTTACATGCTCCACCCAGGCCTACTGGTAGACTGCTTGTCAATGCGGGTCCACGTCCTACCTCAGGGACTTGCTTCACATGCGGAGAGCCAGGACACTATGCACGTGACTACTCTCAAACCAATTATGCTCCACCCCAGCCTGAGAAGTTCGTTGGCCGTGGTAAGCCATCATGCAAGATGATCAGTGTCAAGTTAGCTCCCACTGAATGTGGATGTGTGCATCACGTCTCAGCTAAAGACGCTCATGATGATCCGGATGTCATTCTTGGTACACTCCTTATCAACTGTCATCCAGCTTCAGTTCTGTTCGATACTGGAGCATCTCACTCCTTCATATCCGAAGGCTATGCTCGTTTGCACGACATGTCATTTTGTGATATGCCAACTCCACTTGAAATCCAAACTCCAGGGTCTAGATGGCAAACTACTAGAATAAGCCATGGTAATGAAATCCTTGTTGACAGACTTGTATTCCTTGCATCACTTATAGCCCTCAAGTCTACAGATATTAACATCATCTTGGGTATGGACTGGATGAACGCTCATCATGCCAAGATTGATTGTTACACAAGGTCTGTTCAGCTTACACACCCATCTGGCAAGATAGTCACCGTCTCCACTAGAGTTGCAAAGCGTCAGCTCTATTCCCTTAATGCCAACCCTCTTCCAGACCTTGAAGATATTCCGGTAGTCCGTGACTTTCCGGATGTCTTTCCAGAGGAACCGCCAGGTATTCCACCTGACAGAGATGTAGAGTTTGTCATAGATCTTATCCAAGGAACCGCTCCAATCTCTAGGAGACCTTAAAAGATGGCACCCTTAGAACTAGCTGAGCTTAAGAAACAACTCGATGAATCCTTGCAAAAGGGTTTCATCCATCCTAGTTCTTCTCCCTGGGCTTGCCCCGTACTCTTCGTCAAGAAGAAGGATGGTACGGACCGGATGGTTGCAGATTATTGTCCCATTAATTTGGTCACGATAAAGAACAAGTATCCGCTCCCCAGGATCAACGACCTATATGATCAACTCGCTGGATCCTCAGTCTTTTCCAAGATGGATTTGAGGTTAGGCTATCACCAAATCAAGATCAGAAATGGGGACATTCCTAAGACGATGTTTGTCACTCGTTATGGCCAGTACGAGTACACCATCATGTCCTTTGCTCTCACCAATGCTCCAGCTACATTCTCCCGCTTGATGAACTCGATCTTCATGGAGTAGTTAGATAAGTTCGTCGTGGTTTACCTCGATGATATTCTTATGTACTCGAAGAACGAGGAAGAGCACACCGAACAT
The DNA here is from genome assembly GCF_003073215.2 of Triticum urartu. Classification (NCBI taxonomy): domain Eukaryota; kingdom Viridiplantae; phylum Streptophyta; class Magnoliopsida; order Poales; family Poaceae; genus Triticum; species Triticum urartu. The sequence goes on from NC_053025.1 coordinate 415,384,617, forward strand.
CTTAGACTTGTGTTAGAAAAACTCAAAGAGCACCGCCTTTATGCCAAGTTGTCCAAGTGCGAATTTTGGTTGCCATAAGTGACCTACCTAGGCCACGTGATCTCTGGTAAGGGCATTGCCGTCAATCCCGAGAGAGTTCAGGCCGTTCTTGATTGGACTCCGCCTAAAACGGTTAAGCAAGTTAGGAGTTTCCTTGGCCTAGCCAGTTATTGTCGCCGCTTCATTGAGAACTTCTCCAAGTGGCCAAACCTCTCACGGAACTTCTCAAGAAAGATAAAAAGTTTGAGTGGTCCCCACAGTGTGAGCACTCTTTTCAGGAACTGAAAAGACGCCTGACTTCTGCTCCCATACTTGTGCCACTGGATTTCACTAAGGACTTTGTTATCTATTGTGACGCCTCACGACTGTCCCGACCCCGATTCTAAGACACATCGATCTAGCCGGTAACACCTCATATCACTTTGCGGCCTCACGCACGGTATCCCACGTGTGTCGCCTTACCATGGCCCGGGACCGTTTGCGCCTTTTGGCTAACGTATATGATAGTGTCGCTAGCATCCATATGACAGAGAACCCGGGCCTACATGGCTAGTCGTGAACCCAACGCGGCACAGAACTATGGAGACAGGCATACATGAATCACATCGAGCATGTCGGTCATTAGCGAGTGATTCCGGGCTGTAGCACTGGGCTAACAGGACTCCGGGGAACCCGGGCTGTAGCAGGCTAGGCAGGACTCCGGATGTCACCGCGTGACATTTCCCCGAAGGGACAGACATAGGAACGACGTGAAACACATGCCGGCCAGTCAAGTGTCCTGAGCAGTAGTGCTGGGCTAGCAGGACTCCGGTGAACCGGGCTGTAGCAGACTACTATGGCTCGAGGAACACTGGACTACATTTCCCCATAAGAAAGGCTGCCAAGGATAAACAACTAGATTGTCGGATCCCACTCATACCAAGCATTTCAATCATACATACAATATGCCCGATATGAGTACATACAACATGGCATCACAACAAAACTCTACAACTCAAGTACTTTATTTAAAGGCTCCAGAGAGCCATACATAACATGTTCATACAGATAGGGGTCACATGACCCGACACTCAAGTCATACAATCATACAAGCACATGCGGAAGCAACTAGTCTGAGTACAGACACTAGAAAGAAAGAAGGCTTCTCGAAGCCTGTCTATCTACATAGGGCCCTCCATGGCCAGGATCACCACCTGGGTGGCTAGTCACTCGTCGACGTCAAGGTCTACGTAGAACCCATTGGAGGGGGCGGTGTTGTCATCTGAAAATAGTAATTAAGCAAACATGAGTACAAAGGTACTCAACAAGTCTTACAACAGAACCTACTATACATGCTCATTCTCAAGAAGGTGGTGGGGTTATTGCAGCAAGCCAGCTTTGACTCTTTGCTAAGCTATCCTACGGAACTCCACTAGTAAAATAGTTTTCACACATGAGTCCACTACTCACCAACACAATACTCCATCGGGGATCCTCTCTCGTCATCTTACGAGAGGGCCATCCTCGGTACTCACACTTATCTTGAGTCTTTTAGTAGTAACCATTAACTTGTCTATGAACTGTATAGGCAACCAAGTAGTCCTTTACCGCGGACGCGGCTATTCGAATAGTTTTATACCCTGCAGGGGTGTACTTCGTCACACATGTTTCCACCACTTAGCGTCTGCACACGACATGTGCTCGGCAGACTTCAAGCGAAAACCAACGTGGGTGTAGACCACGACCTGACTAACCTCACAAGTCTCTAGTCCAGGTTTATCGCCTATTCAGGTTCCATCCGCAAGGAAATCTGGCTGGGGTGTCCTCAACGGCCCCAAACGATGTGTACAGAGTCCCGAGATGCCAAACGGGCGCCCGGCATACCCGGCCACAGTGTATCTACCGCATCATAGCCCACCCCTAGGGTCAGCGCTACGCACGGCCGCCAACACATAACCTACAAACACCAGAAACTAGTTGCAACTCCTGGACAGAGGGCGAGAGGGGTCAGTAAGTCGAGCGGGGTCATATTTTAGGGCCCAATGTGTGGTAGTAGCTGAATCTTAAATCACGCATACAGATCTCAGTTCTTATGGACGGTCTCAATGAAACAACCCACCATGTACTCCTACATGGCCTCTCATCGATACCTTTACCAAAACATGTTCAACACATCCCTCACATTACTGACATAATCATATCACTCTAGCCCATCACCCAGATGAACCAGACCTGACACAACTCTAAGCATAGCAGGCATAGCAAGGTAGGAATCACATACATGGCTCAATCAACTCCTACACATGCTAGTGGGTTTCATGTAGTTACTATGGCAATGACAGGTCATGCAGAGGATAAGGGTTCAACTACCGTAGCACACAGCAGTTTGAATCGCGTTGTCTTAATGCAGTAAACAAGAGCAGAAGCGAGAACATGGGTTTGTATCGGAATGATCAATGGGTTGCTTGCCTGTTGTAGAGGTAGTAGGGTACTACCCTTCAGACGGATACTTGGGGTTATCCTCGGAGGCAGAACCTACCACGAAAGACACACCGAACATAATCAACACATGGCAATATGCAACAATATGATGCATGCTATGACATGGCAAGATGAAAATGTCTTGGACTAATGCAAGCTAAAAAAGGAGGGGATGAACTCATTTGAATCAAAGATTCAAATATTAGCTCATTAAACATGGCCTTATTAGTGCATTACCTTATTCTGCTTAAACAACAAGGTTAACTTGTTTTGTCATGCATGAAACCATTACAGATGGATAGATCGAATTTTTCTGATCATTTTTCATATATAAATCTTTGCATTTGGAGCTATGGTTGATTTTCTATGATTTTTAGAAGTTTTGGATATTTTCTAGAATTTCCTATATAAGAATAATTCCAGTAATTGAATTAATGCACCAGCATGACATAGGTGTGACGTCAGCGGTCAACTGGGTCGGCCAGGTCAAACTTGACTGGTGGGCCCTCTCTGTGAGTGTCACAACTAGTTAACAGAATTAGATTAACACTAATTAGCTGTCAGTGGGGCCTGGGCCCACATGTCAGTGTCTAAACTAATTAGAATTAGTTAAAACTAATCTTAAATGGATTAGCAGACTGGCCCCACCTGTCATAGACCCAGGGGGTCTACCTAGGACCGCACAGGGGTCAAACTGAGTCAAACTCGCCGGCGGCTTGACGCCAGCGACGACAGACGCGGCAGAGGGGCTCGGCTTTGCATCTCCGGCGACCAAATCGATGGCGGAGAGCAGCTACGTGATGCGGGGAGCGAGCCGCGTCGTTTGGTGGAGAAAGTGGAGCTTGGGGAGGCTTGGAACGATGCCGGCGACCACCTTGGCGGTCGCCGGAGTTCGGGCGTGGATGAACCCGACGCTACGGGTCACGGCGAGGCGCGGGGAGTGGTGCGTTAGGCTCCTGGGAGCGCGTGGAAGATGAAGGCGTGCTCGGATTCGAGCTTACGCGCCTCTGGCCACGGCGGCGACATGGCCGGCGGAGCCGAGCTCTCGGCCTCGATGGCAGAGGGGGTTGGAGGATGCGGACGAGCGCGGGGAGAGGGGGAAATGGTGGCGGAGCTCACAGCGGTTGCAGGGGAGCGATCGGTGAGCTCGGGGAAGGGATGGAGCGAGTGGGGCGGCGAGGGGGATCTCCGGTGGCCGGAGTTGAGAATGAGCTCGGTGCAGCGTCTCCGAGGTGAGCGAGCGCACGGGGCTCGGCCTACTTGATGTAGTCGACGACGGCGGAGCTTCCTGGCATGTCGGGGCAGCAAATGGACGGCGGTGGCTGTGGTGAAGCTTGTCGGTGGCGACGGCTGCGCTCGGCAGGAAGAGGGGGAGAGAGCGAGAGAGGGAGAGAGTCCACGGGGAGAGTGGGAAGAAAGAGAGGGGGACGTGGGGGTTGGCGTGGCACTCCTAGACGCCTCTAGGGCGTCGGCGGAAGCAGGAGGTGGCCGGCGTGTCGCCGCGGGCGCCGGCCACGCGCTCCTCGTCCTCCTGGCGGGAGGAGGACGACGACTGGCAAGGCCAGTCGACTGGGCTGAGCCAGGTGGGCTGGTGGGCTGCGCCTGGTAAGTTTCTCTCTCTCTCTCTCTCTCTCTCTCTCTCTCCTTTTTCTTGTTTGTTTTCTTTTATCTATTTTTCTGCAACTGTTGGGCTTTATTAAAAATACCTAGACATCTTTAAAAATCCTGAAAATAATCAGGGGCTCTGTTTAGGTTATTCCCAACAGCCCACACTTATTTCCAGAATTATTTGAGCATTTAGATTATTTTATAGCATTTAAATGCCCAAATTCAAATACTTATGATTTAATTCAGAAAATCCAGAATGTCCTAGAAAAGAGTGCACCATTTTTGCCAGGGGCTTTAGCCCAATCCAGAAATGATGAACATTTTGTGAAGGGCATTTTGGGTTCATTGAAAATAATTTTAGTAAACCCTAGTTGTTTCCAGGGGGGTGCTGGGGGTTCTGTCTTCCCCATTTCAAATTTAAGGGAATTTAAATATGATGCACACTCTAATGCTTGAACTAGCTAGGGTGTGACAACGATAGGGACTAGGTTGCATACTTATGCAAGATCGCCATGTGATTGCCTATGCATCTCGACAGTTGCATCCACATGAGGAGAATTATCCTACACATGATCTAGAGCTTGCAGCCGTAGTCTATGCACTTAAGACCTAGTGACATTACCTTCTTGGTAAACGTTGCGAGATTTACACCGACCACCAGAGTCTCAAGTATATCTTCACCCAACCAGATTTGAACCTTAGGCAAAGACGTTGGTTGGAGTTGATCTTAGATTACGACTTAGGGATTACCTACACCCCAGGCAAGGGGAATGTCATGGCTGATGCGCTAAGTCGTAAGTCCTATTGCAACAATCTCATGTTGCAATAGGGCCAACCACTTCTCCATGAGGAATTCTGTAAGCTAAACCTTCACATCGCTCCTCACGGATTCCTTTCTACCTTGGTGGCGAAACCTACTCTTGTGGATCAGATCATATCTACTCAGAAGCAGGATACGGGAATTTCCCGGATCAAGAGAAACATTAACAAGGGAGTTGGTGGTAGTTTATCTATAGACGATCGTGGTGTTGTTTTCTTTCAGAGTCGCTTGGTGGTTCCCAAGAATCAACATCTTCGATAATTAATCCTTAAGGAGGTGCATGAATCTCCTCTCACGATTCATCCTGGTAGTACTAAGATGTATCAGGACCTACGCCAGAGGTTCTGGTGGACTAGGATGAAGAGAGAAATTGCTCAGTTTATTGCTAAATGTGATGTTTGTCGTCGCGTTAAGGTAGAACATCAAAGGCCTGCTGGCACCCTTCAACCTTTAGCTATTCCTGAGTGGAAATGGGATAAAGTTGGTATGGACTTCATCACCGGCTTTCCCAGGACCAAGAGAAGAAATAATGCTATCTTCGTAGTCATTGATCGTCTTTCCAAAGTGGCTCACTTCCTACCTGTTCGACAGAGTATCACTGCTAGTCAGCTCGCTGACTTATATATTTCTCGAATAGTGTCACTTCATGGTGTTCCACTAGAGATCAATTCAGACCGTGGTAGTATTTTCATTTCTCATTTCTAGGAGAGTTTCCAAACTGCCATGGGCACCCATCTTTCCTTCAGTACCGCTTTCCACCCTCAATCAAGTGGTCAGGTGGAAAGGGTCAACCAAATTCTCAAAGACATGCTTAGAGCTTGTGTTATCTCATTTGGTATGGATTGGGAGAAGTGCCTTCCCTTCGCCGAGTTTGCTTATAACAATAGCTACCAATCCAGCCTCAAGAAAGCTCCTTTTGAGGTTATGTATGGACGAGGATGTCGAACACCTTTAAACTGGTCAGAAACCGGTGAAAGACAGTTCTTTGGACCGGATATGATCCAGGAGGCAGAAGAGCAAGTTCGCATCATTCATGAGAATTTGAAAACAGCCCAATCTCGTCAAAAGAGCCAGTATGACCGTCGTCATAAGGAAGTGGCTTATGAAGTTGGCGACAAGGCTTACCTTCGGGTTACCCCTTTGAAGGGTACCCAATGTTTCGGTATCAAGGGCAAGTTGGCTCCTTGTTACATTGGTCCCTTTTGCATTCTCGCTAAACGAGGAGAGGTTGCCTACCAGTTGGAACTACCCCCACATCTTTCCCGAGTACATGATGTCTTCCACGTCTCTCAACTCAGGCGTTGCTTCTCGGCTCCCCTCCGCGGAGTGGACCACGAAACGCTTGATCTCCAAGATAACCTCACTTATCGAGAGTACCCCGTCCGCATTCTGGATCAAGCTGAGCGTGTCACTCAACGTCATAACATCAAGTTTCTCAAGGTTTAGTGGTCTCATCATTCCGAGAGAGAAGCTACCTGGGAGCGTGAAGATCGTCTTCGACTTGAGTACCCCACTTTCTTTCCGCCAACTCCTGAATCTCGGGACGAGATTCTTCCGAGTGGGGGCGAGTTGTCACATCCCTAGTTCTGGTATGACCTAGACCAGCTAGTCATTTGTGCATCATGTTTAAATTCCATTTAAATTTGAAATGGGGATTTGGGAAACCCTCAGAAATCATTTCTGAAAATGACCCAAGTAAAAATTGCTCCAAAAGGGTCCAAGAAAATGATCATGTTGCTCTCTGAAAATATTGGACAGAGATAAAAATCAAACCAATATTTTTAGGAACTCATAAATATTTATTTTGGACATTTGGAATTATTCCAGTAATTATTTGCGTTGGATAAATATTTATATATATATATATAATATTGTCCAATAATTCTGAATTTTGGTGAGGGGCTTTGGAATAATCCCTTAGGCCCCTGCAAAAATTGTCAGAAGAAAATAAATGATTTAGTATTTTACTAAGTCAAAACAAATGTCAGAAAATAGAAAAGAAAAACAAAATGGAGAAAAGCTCACATGACCTTACCTGGCAGCCCACTTACCTGGCCCAGCATGGCCCAGCCCACCAGAGCCAGGCGCCAGTCGTCTCCTTCCCTGCCAGGAGGACGACGACATGGCACACGCACATGAGGCAAAGCCACCTCCTGCTTCCACCTCCTGCTGCCTCCCCCGTCCTCACTCGAGCGCCATGGAGACGCCCGCAACCCCCTGGTCACTCTCCCCCTCTCTCCCGTGCCTATCCCTCGTCTGTCCCCCTTCCCCGAGCACCACCGAGCGAAGCTCGTCGCCGCCACTCACCGTCGTCGTAGCTACTGGCCACGCCGAGCCCCGTTGCCGTGTCCCACTGGTCCAGCATCGACCACCGCCTCACCAAGACGAAGGTCACGTCGCCGGACGCACTGCAACGCCCTCACCGCTGTCGTCTTCAACCTCGGGATGCCGAGATCACCACCGCCGTGCCTTCTGCTCCGAGCCTTCCCCGAGCCCACGTCGACGCCTCTGCAACCACCGTGAGCTCCCGCATCGGAACCCCCTCTCCTCGAGCTCGTTTGCGTCGTGCAGCCACCGTTTCACCGGAGCCGAAAGCTCACCGCCGCCGACCATCTCGCTGTCGTGGCCACAGCTATCGCCACTCTCTTTTGAGCATGTCCTCGTGCTCTCTGTGCTCCCAGGAGTCCGCCCGGATGCCTAGCTCGCTCGCTAGCCAAGCGTAGTGCCTCGTAGTGCTAACCCATACTCCGGCCACCGCCGTCGTCGTTGCAGCCGATGCTGGGACCACCCCAGCCGCTGCTGCCTGCTCCTTTAGACGCGGACGAGCATCAGCTCCACGCTGGGCCCCTCCGCCGTCCATTTGGTCGACGGAGGGTGAAACCCGACGCGCTCCACCGCCACTGACCTCGCCGGCGACGAGCCGGCGGCCTAATCCTGGTTTAGTTAGCACTAATGACCATGCTAAACACCCCCAGAACCACTGCCATGTGGGCCCCTGTGCCTGTTTAGGTTAGTTTAATTCCCTGTTTAGATTAGTGCTAATCTTGCGGACCCCACGTGTCAACTTTGACTTTGACCAAGTCAGCGCTGACCGGTCCCACATGTCATCCACAAAAACCAGCCCCAAGACACTGACGCGTGGGTCCCAACTGTCAGGTTTGACTCTGATTAGGTGTTGTTGACCTGCTGAGGTCAGCATGACCTAATGCTGAGGCAATAAGTCTTTTTCTGGATTAAACTTCATTCATAAAATTCCAGAAATTAGCCAAAACTTCAAAAATTCATAGAAATTCAGCCGTAGCTCAGATTGAAATAATTTATATATGAAAAATGATCAAAAAAATTCAATCTATCCATCTGTACAATTTTCATGCATGACAAACCAACCTATACATGCTGTATATATGAAAATATATGAATGGCATTTATAAGAGTTTATTTTGGAGTTGCATTTGAACCTTTGGTTCAAATGGACCTCAACCAAATGAATGCTAGTTGCATTAGCTCAAACAACATCACATACTCATGCCATGTTCATGCATCATATTGTTGCATATGCTTGAGTTTGATTTCCGCCACCGTTCCTTCTCGATAGGTCCTGCTCCGGAGAGTGTTCGAGAGTACCAGTCTGAGGAGCAGTGCCCCCCTGTTGATCTACCAGGCAAGCAACCCCCCTTGTTCATTCCGATACAATCCTACTATCTTGCTCCTGCTCTCATTTATTGCATTAGGACAACAATGATTCAACTGCTACTTTATGCTGCGGTAGTTGAACCCATTCCTCTGCATGACCTGTCATTGCCATAGTAAATAGTTAAAACCCACTAGCATGTGTAGGAGTTGATTGAGCCATGTTGTGTTCTTGCCATGCCATGCCTGCTATTGCTTAGAGTATGTCAGGTCTGATTCATCGGGAATGAATTAGAGTGTTACGATATGATCCGGCGCTGAGAGTTAAGCGTGTGAACACGATTTAGTAAAGGTAGCGGTGAGAGGCCATGTAGGAGTACATGGTGGGTTGTCTCATTGGGACCGTCTTTAAGAACTGAGTTCTGTGTAGGTTGTCCAATGACTAGCTACTACCAAACATTGGGCTCCGGGCGCTCCAAGCTCTCTCGACTTATTAACCGCCTTGATCTCTGTCCAGGAGTTGCAAATAGTTTCTGGTGTTTGTAGGTAGTGCTATTTTTCTACCGAGTGGCACCCGGCAGGGTGGACTTGGGACAAACTAGGCACCGTGGCCCGGTGTACCGTGTGGCACCCGGATGGTGGGCTCAGGAACCCGTACACATCGTTTGGGGCCGTGAGCGAAACCCCGGCCGGATCTCCTTGCGGATGGAACCCGAATAGGCGATAAACCTGGACTAGAGTCTTGTGTGGTTAGTCAGGTCGTGGCCGACACCCTCACCAGGCTTCTGCTTGAAGGTTGCCGAGATACATGACGTGTATATGGTGATAAGTGGTGAGAGCGTGTCGGAAGAAGTACACCCCTGCAGGGTTATCATGATCTATTCGAATAGCCGTGTCCTCGGTTATGGACTTCTTGGATGCTTACATGGTACATAGACAACTTAAAGTGGATACTCTAAAATGCTCAAGACAAGTGTGAGTGCTATGGATGGCCTTCTCGTAAGGAGACGAGGATGAATCCATAGTAGTGTATTGATGTGGTGATTAGTGGACTCGTGTGAGCTGCCTCACCTCAAAGAAGTTTCTCGTTGTCGTAGAATAGGATAGCCACTAAGTCAAAGCTGGCTTGCTGCAACTAAACCCCACATTACCTTCTTGATACAAATGCATGTATGATAGGATCTGATGTAAGTCTTGCTGAGTACCTTTGTACTCACGTTTGCTTTATTTATGTTTTGCAGGTGAGACATCTCTCTCACTAGTAGTACCGCTTGGACTTCGACGAGTAGCTTGTTACCTCAACTACGATCTTGTACCCTTGGGAGGGTCTTGTAGATAGTCAGGCTTCTCGGCCTTTTTCTTTTGTAGTTGTCTGTACTCAGACATGTAATGCTTCCGTTGCTTGTATGCTCTGAATGATGGGTCATGTGACCCCTGTTGTATTTAATGCTATGTGGCTCTTCTGGGCCTTTATCTATATGAGCTTGCGTTATGTTGTGATGCCATGTTGTACAGCACATACTTGCATGTTATGCGTACGTGTGACGTGTATTGCTATGTGTGGGATCCGACAATCTAGTTGTTTATCCTTGGCAGCCTCTCTTATGGGGAAATGTAGTCTAGTGCTTCCTTGAGCCATAGTAGTCCGCTACAGCCCGGTTCACCGGAGTCCTGCTAGCCCAGCACTACTGCTCAGAATACTTGATTGGTCGGCATGTTTTTCACTTTGTTCCTGTGTCTGTCCCTTCGGGGAAATGTCACGCGGTGACATCCGTAGTCCTGCCTAGCCTGCTACAGCCCGGGTTCCCCGAAGTCCTGTTAGCCCAGTGCTACAGCCCAGATTCACACGCTGCTGACCAACATGCTCGATGTGAATCATGTATGCCTGTCCCCATAGGTTAGTGCCGCTTTGGGTTCACGACTAGCCATGTCGGCCCGGGTTCTCTGTCATATAGATGCTAGCGACACAATCATATACGTGAGCCAAAAGGCGCAAACGGTCCCGAGCCAGGGTAAGGCAACACCCATGGGGATACCGTGCATGAGGCCGCAAAGTGATATGAGGTGTTACCGACTAGATCGATGTGACTTGGAATCGGGGTCCCGACATGGGTGTATAATACCGGCGAAAGGTGCAAGGTATTAGAGAGGCTAGCAAAGGTGGAAGGGTGAGAGTGCGTATAATCCATGGACTCAACATTAGTCATAAAGAACTCATATACTTATTGCAAAAATCTAGAAGTTATCAAAGCAAAGTATTACGCTCATGCTCCTAGGGGATAGATTGGTAGGAAAAGACCATCGCTCGTCCCCGACCGCCACTCATAAGGAAGACAATCAAAAAATAAATCATGCTCCGACTTCATTACATAACGGTTCACCATACGTGCATGCTACGGGAATCACAAACTTCAATACAAGTATTCTTCAAATTCACAACTACTCAACTAGCACAACTTTAATATCACCATCTTCATATCTCAAAACAATTATCAAGCATCAAACTTCTCATAGTATTCAACACACTCATAAGAAAGTTTTATTATTAATCTTGTATACCAAGCATATTAGGATTTTAAGCAAATTACCATGCTATTTAAGACTCTCAAAATAATCTAAGTGAAGCATGAGAGATCAATAGTTTCTATAAAACAAAACCACCACCGTGCTCTAAAAGATATAAGTGAAGTACTAGAGCAAAACTATATAACTCAAAAGATATAAGCGAAGCACATAGAGTATTCTAACAAATTCCAAATCATGAATGGCTCTCTCAAATGGTCTGTACAGCAAGGATGATTGTGGTAAACTAAAAAGTAAAGACTCAAATCATACAAGATGCTCCAAGCAAAACACATATCATGTGGCGAATAAAAATATAGCTCCAAGTAAAGTTACCGATAGAAGTAGACGAAAGAGGGGATGCCTTCCGAGGCCTCCCCAAGCTTTGGCTTTTAGGTGTCCTTAGATTATCTTGGGGGTGCCATGGGCATCCCCAATCTTAGGCTCTTGCCACTCCTTGTTCCATAATCCATCAAATCTTTACCCAAAACTTGAAAACTTCACAACACAAAACTTAAAGTAGAAAATCTCGTGAGCTCCGTTAGCGAAAGAAAACAAAAGACCACTTCAAGGTACTGTAATGAAATCATTATTTATTTATATTGGTGTTATACCTACTGTATTCCAACTTCTCTATGGTTTATAAACTATTTTACTAGCCATAGATTTATCAAAATAAGCAAACAACACACAAAAAACAGAATCTGTCAAAAACAGAACAGTCTGTAGTAATCTATAGCTAGCGCAAGATCTGGAACCCCAAAAATTCTAAACTAAATTGCTGGACATGAGGAATTTATCTATTAATCATCTGAAAAAATAATTAACAAAATATCACTTTCCAAATAAAAATGGCAGTAGTTCTCGTGAGCGCTAAAGTTTCTGTTTTCTACAGCAAGTAACAAGACTTTCCCCAAGTCTTCCCAACGGTTCTACTTGGCACAGACACTAATTAAACACAAAAAACACAACAAAAACAAAGGCTAGATAAATTTTTTATCACTAAACAGGATCAAAAAGCAAGGAATAAAAATAAAATTGGGTTGCCTCCCAACAAACGCTATCGTTTAACGCCCTAGCTAGGTGATACGTCCATTTTGCATCATGCTTTTATATCGATATTTATTGCATTATGGACTGTTATTTCACTTTATGTCACAATACTTATGGCTATTCTCTCTTATTTTACAAGGTTTACATAAGGAGGCAGAATGCCGGCAGCTGGAATTCTGGGCTGGAAAAGGAGCAAATATTAGAGACCTATTCTGCGCAACTCCAAAAGTCCTGAAACTTCACGAAACATCTTAAAATAAATAAAGAAAAATCCTCGCCAAAGATGAAGGCCAGGGGGCCCACACCCTTCTCACGAGGGTGGGGGGCGCCCCTCCTAGGGCGCGCCCATACCTCGTGGGCCCCCTGGTGGCTCTCCGACGTCCATCTTCTCCTATATGAGGTCTTTCGATGAGAAAAAAAATAAGAAGGAACCTTTCGGGACGAGACTCTGCCGCCACGAGGCGGAACCTTGGAGGATCCAATCGAGAGCTCCGGCAGAGCTGTTCTGCCGGGGATACTTCCCTCCGGGAGGGGGAAATCATCACCATCGTCATCACCAATGCTCCTCTCATCGGGAGAGGGCAATCTCCATCAACATCTTCACCAGCACCATCTCATCTCCAAACCCTAGTTCATCTCTTGTATCCAATTCTTGTCTCAAAGTCCGGGATTGGTGCTAGTAGGTTGCTAGTAGTGTTGATTACTCCTTGTAGTTGATGCTAATTGGTTTAATTGGTGGAAGATCATATGTTCAGATCCTATATGCATATTATTACCCTTCTGATTATGAACATGAATATGCTTTGTGAGTAATTACGTTTGTTCCTAAGGACAAGGGAGAAGTCTTGCTATGGGTAGTCATGTGAATTTGGTATTCGTTTGATATTTTGATAAGATGTATGTTGTCTAGCCTCTACTGGTGTTATGTGAACGTCGACTTCATAACACTTCACCATTATTTGGGCCTAGAGGAAGGCATTGGGAATTAATAAGTAGATGATGGGTTGCTAGAGTGACAGAAGCTTAAACCCTAGTTTATGCGTTGCTTCGTAAGGGGCTGATTTGGATCCACATGTTTCATGCTATGGTTAGGTTTACCTTAATACTTTTGTTGTAGTTGCGGATGCTTGCAATAGAGGATAATCATATGTGGGATGCTTGTTCAAGTAAGAACAGCACCCAAGCACCGGTCCACCCACATATAAAATTATCAAAGTATCGAACGCGAATCATATGAACGTGATGAAAACTAGCTTGACAATATTCCCATGTGTCCTCGGGAGCGCTTTTCCTATTATAAGAGTTTGTTCCGGCTTGTCCTTTGCTACAAAAGGATTGGGCCACCTTGCTACACTTTATTTACTTTTGTAGTTTTGTTACTTGTTGCTCGTTACAATCTATCTTATCACAAAACTATCTGTTACCACTTATTTCAGTACTTGCAAAGAATACCTTGCTGAAAACCTCTTATCATTTCCTTCTGCTCCTCGTTGGGTTCGACACTCTTACTTATCGAAAGGACTACGATAGATCCCCTATACTTGTGGGTCATCACTAGGCATAACAAGCAAGGATAGATCTAGGTATTGCCATCTTTTGTAGGCAATCCATAAGTGGCTCTCATAATAGATTGATAAGGTAATTTAATTTTCTTTCTAGGAAAGTGTTCCATGCCCTTCCTTAATGGAAATTGGAATCTGATATTTCCTTCCTTCATATCAATAATTGCACCAATCATTCTAAGGAAAGGTCTACCAAGAATAATAGGACATGAAGGATTGCAATATATGTCAAGAACAATAAAATCTACGGGCACATAATTCCTATTTGCAACAATAAGAACATCATTAATTCTTCCCATAGGTTTCTTAATAGTGGAATCCGCAAGGTGCAAGTTTAAAGGGCAATCATCAAAATCACGGAAACCTAACAAATCACACAAAGTCTTTGGAATCGTGGAAACACTAGCACCCAAATCACATAAAGCATAGCATTAATGATCTTTAATTTTAATTCTAATAGTTGGTTCCCACTCATCATAAAGCTTTTAGGGATAGAAACTTCCAATTCAAGTTTTTCTTCATAAGATTACATCAACGTATCAACGATATGTTTAGTAAACGCTTTATTTTGACTATAAGCATGAGGAGAATTTAGCACGGATTGCAACAAGGAAATACAATCAATCAAAGAGCAATTTTCATAGTTAAATTCCTTGAAATCCATAATAGTGGATTTAGAAACATCTAGGGTTTTAATTTCTTCAATCCCACTTTTATCAATTTTAGCATCAAGATCAAAAAATTCCGAATTCTTGGAATGCCTTCTAGGTAAAGGTGGATCATATTCAGTCCCATCATTATCAAGATTCATATTGCAAAACAAAGATTTAATAGGGGACACATCAATAACTTTTACATCTTCATCATTATTTTCATAGGAACTAGAAGAACACGCTCTTATAAAGGCATCTTTCTTAGCACGCATCCTAGTGGTTCTTTTGTCAGGACCCCGATTCCAAGTGACATCGATCTAGCCGGTAACACCTCATATCACTTTGCGGCCTCACGCACGGTATCCCACGGGTGTCGCCTTACCATGGCCCGGGACCGTTTGCGCCTTTTGGCTCACGTATATGATAGTGTCGCTAGCATCCATATGACAGAGAACCCGGGCCGACATGGCTAGTCATGAACCCAAAGCGGCACAGACCTATGGAGACAGGCATACATGAATCACATCGAGCATGTCGGTCATCAGCGATTGATTCCAGGCTGTAGCACTGGGCTAACAGGACTCCGGGGAACCCGGGCTGTAGCAGGCTAGGCAGGACTCTGGAAGTCACAGCGTGACATTTCCCCGAAGGGACAGACATAGGAACGAAGTGAAACACATGCCGGCCAGTCAAGTGTCCTGAACAGTAGTGCTAGGCTAGCAGGACTCCGGTGAACCGGGCTGTAGCGGACTACTATGGCTCGAGGAACACTAGACTACATTTCCCCATAAGAAAGGCTCCCAAGGATAAACAACTAGATTGTCGGATCCCACTCATACCAAGCATTTCAATCATACACACAATATGCCCGATATGAGTACATACAACATGGCATCACAACAAAACTCTACAACTCAAGTACTTTATTTAAAGGCTCCAGGGAGCCATACATAACATGTTCATACAGATAGGGGTCACATGACCCGACACTCAAGTCATACAAACATACAAGCACATGCGGAAGCAACTAGTCTGAGTACAGACTCTAGAAAGAAAGAAGGCTTCTCGAAGCCTGTCTATCTACATAGGCCCTCCATGGCCAGGATCACCACCTGGGTGGCTAGTCACTCGTCGACGTCAAGGTCTGCGTAGAACCCATCGGAGGGGGCGGTGTTGTCGTCTGAAAACAGTAATTAAGCAAACATGAGTACAAAGGTACTCAACAAGTCTTACATCAAAACCTACTATACATGCTTATCCTCAAGAAGGTGGTGGGGTTAATGCAGCAAGCCAGCTTTGACTCTTGGCTAAGCTATCCTACGGACTTCACCAGTAAAATAGTTTTCGCACACGAGTCCACTACTCACTAACACAATACTCCACCGGGGATCCTCCCCCGTCATCCTACGAGAGGGCCATCCTCGGTACTCACACTTATCTTGAGTCTTTTATTAGTACCCATTAACTTGTCTATGAACTGTATAGGCAACTAAGTAGTCCTTTACCGCGGACGCGGCTATTCGAATAGTTTTATACCCTGCAGGGGTGTACTTATTCATACACGCTTTCACCACTTACCGCCGTTTACACGACATGTACTCGGCAACCTTCAAGCGGAAGCCCAGCGAGGGTGTCGGCCACGGCCTACCTAAACACTTAAGTCTCTAGTCCAGGTTTATCGCCTATCCAGGTTCCATCCACAGGGAGTCCGGCCGAGGTTTCCACATGCGGCCCCGAACGATGTGAACAGGGATCCCGAGACACCAAACGGGTGACTCGGTACACCGTGCCACGGTGTATCTACCGCAACATAGCCCACCCCTAGGGTCAGCGCTACGCACGGCCGCCAACACATAACCGACAAACACCAGAAACTATTTGCAACTCCTGGACAGAGTACTAGGGTGGTTAAGAAGCCGAGAGGGTCAATTAAGGATCCCAATGCATGGTAGTAGCTGAATCTTAAATCACACATACAGATCTCAGTTCTTAGGGACGGCCTCAATGAAACAACCCACCATGTACTCCTACATGGCCTCTCATCGATACCTTTACCAAAACATGTTCAACACATCCCTCACATTACCGGCATAAGCATTTCACTCTGGCCCATCACCCAGATGAACCAGACCTGACACAACTCTAAGCATAGCAGGCATAGCAAGGTAGGAATCACATACATGGCTCAATCAACTCCTACACATGGTAGTGGGTTTCATCTAGTTACTGTGGCAATGACAGGTCATGCAGAGGATAAGGATTCAACTACCGTAGCACACAGCAGTTTGAATCGCGTTGTCTTAATGCAGTAAACAAGAGCAGAAGCGAGAACATGGGTTTGTATCGGAATGATCAATGGTTGCTTGCCTGATGGAGTGGTAGTGGGATACTGCCCTTCAGTTGGATACTCGTGAATATCCTCGGAGGCAGAACCTACCACGAAGAACACATTGGAACACAATCAACACATGACGATATGCAACAATATGATGCATGCTATGACATGGCAATATGAATGTGTCTTGGCCTAATGCAAGCTATAACAGAAAGGAATGAACTCATTTGAATCAAAGATTCAAATATTAGCTCATTAAACATGGCCTTAATAGTGCATTTCCTTATTCTGCTTAAACAGCAAGGTAAACTTGTTTTGTCATGCATGAAACCATTACAGATGGATAGATTGAATTTTTCTGATCATTTTTCATATATAAATCTTTGCATTTGGGGCTATGGTTGATTTTCTATGATTTTTAGAAGTTTTAACTATTCTCTGGAAATTCCTGAATAAAAATAAATCCAGAAAATGGATTACTGCGTCAGCATTGCGTCATGCTGACCTCAGCAGGTCAAAGGCGCCAGCCCAGGTCAAACCTGACTGGTGGGCCCCTTCTGTCAGCCTCTCAGCTAATTAACAGGATTAGATTAACTCTAATTAGCTGTCAGTGGGGCCTGGGCCCACATGTCAGTGACTGATTTAATTAAAATTAATTAAAACTAATCTAAATTAGTTAGCAGACCGGCCCCACCTGTCATAGACTCAGGGGGTCTACCTGGGCCCATCCAGGAGTCAAACTGGGTCAAACTCGCCGGCGAGGCCCGAGACAGTGGCGCAGCTCGGAAAACGCCCACGGGGCACGGGCGAGGCCGTTCTTGGGCTCGTTGGAGAGCTCTTGCAGTCGCGCATCTAGTGGTGGTGGAGGCAGGGCCTACAGTGGCCGGAGACGACGATGGCGAGCTCCAAGGCGGCGGCCGGAGTTCGGCCATGTGCGGGGAGTGGGCTGCGGCGTGCAAACATGGAAACTGAAGCGCTAGTGAGGCACTACGCGATGCGGCAAGCACGTTGCATAGCACGGGAGGACCAAATGGTCACCGGAGCGACGCCGGCGACGAGCTCGAGCGGAGACGAGCTTTAGCCATGGTGGAACTATGGCCTAGAGGGTGCAAACGCATGGGAAAGAAGAGGGGAAAGGCGGCGGAGCTCACAGGGAGGTCGATGAGCAGCTCAGTGGGCTCGGGGGCGACCGGAGCGAGGTGAATCGATGAACGGCGTCCGGTGGGTACCGAGGTTGAAGATGATCCGACGGCGGCGATGCAGGGCCTCCGGCGATGCGTGGCTCGGTGGGGAGGGTGAGGGCGTCGCGGCAGAGCTTCTGGACAGGTCATTGAGGCGAGGGGGTGACGGAGAGCGCGACTACGGCGGTGATACGGCGAAAATCTCGTCGGCCATGCTGCGGGAGAGGGTGAGGGAGATGAGGGGAGAGTGAGCGAGGATGAGAGGGGGACGTGGGGGTCGCATGGCACCCCTAGGCGTCTCCAGGCGTCGGCGAAAGCAGGAGGTGGCCGGCGTGTGGCCGCGGGCACCGGCCACGTGCTCCGCGTCCTTCTGGCGCGAGGAGGACGACGACTGGCAGAGCCAGTAGGCTAGGCCGATCCAGGTGGCTGGGCCAGCACAGGTAAGGCCCGGGTGGGCTTCCCTCTCTCGCTCTCTCTCTTTTTATTTGTTTCTGTTTTTCTAATTAACTGCAACTGTTGGGCTTTAAATAAAATACTAAAACGTTTCCAAAAATCCTGAAAATAATTATGGGCTCTGTTTAGATTATTTCCAACAGCAAACATTTATTTCCAGGATTATTTGAGCATTTAAATTATTTTATAGCATTTAAATGCCCAAATTCAAATACTTATGATTTAATTCAATGACCTTCTGTTGACCTAGAAAATTGTGCACCAATTTTGCCAGAGGTTTTAACCCAAGACAAGGAGGGTGAACTTTTTAGAAGGGCATTTCAGGTTCATTGAAAATAATTTTAGTAAACCCTAGTTGTTTCCAGGGGGTGTTGGGGGTTTCTGCTTTCCCCATTTCAAATTTAAGAGAAATTTAAACATGATGCACACTCTAATGCCTGAACTAGCTAGGGTGTGACAACTCACCCCCACTCAAAACAATCTCATCCCGAGATTTAGGATCCTCCGGGAAGAAGGTGGGGTACTCAAGTCGAAGACGATCCTCCCTTTCCCAAGTGGCTTCTTTCTCGGAATGGTGTGACCATTGAACCTTGAGAAACTTGATATTCTGACGTCGAGTGGTACGCTCGGCCTGATCAAGGATACAAATGGGATATTCCCGATAGGAGAGGTTATCTTGTAGATCAAGCGTTTCGTGGTCCACTCCACGGATAGGATCCACGAAGCAACGCCTGAGTTGTGAAACGTGGAAGACATTGTGAACTCTGGAAAGATGCGGAGGTAGTTCCAATTGGTAGGCAACTTCTCCTCGTTTGGCAAGAATGCGAAAGGGTCCAATGTAATGAGGGGACAATTTGCCTTTGATACCGAAACGATGGGTTCCGTTTAACGGAGTAACCCGAAGGTAAGCCTTCTCGTCGACTTCATAAGTCATAGGCTTATGTTTACGATCATATTGACTCTTTTGACGAGATTGGGCTGTTTTCAATTTCTCACGAATAACGCGAACCTGCTCTTCTGCTTCCTGAATCATATCCGGGCCAAAGAGTTGTCTTTCCCCGGTTTCTGACTAGTTAAGAGGCGTTCGACATTTTCGTGCATAGAGAACTTCGAAAGGAGCCTTGCCCAAGCTGGCTTGATAACTATTGTTATAAGCAAACTCCGCGAATGGAAGGCATTTCTCCCAACTCATTCCGAACGAGATGACAGAAGCTCGGAGCATATCTTCCAGAATTTGATTGAATCGCTCTACTTGACCACTTGATTGAGGATGGAAGGCAGTACTAAAAGAGAGACGAGTTCCCATAGCATTTTGGAAACTTTCCCAAAATCGAGAGGTGAAGAGACTCCCACGATCTGAGTTAATTTCCAATGGAACACCATGAAGAGACACTATACGGGAGATGTATAAATCGGCTAGCTGGCTAGCGGTGATACTCTCACGAACAGGTAGAAAGTGGGCTACTTTGGAAAGACGGTCGATCACGACGAAGATGGCATTATTCCCTCTCTTGGTCCTGGGAAACCCAGTGATGAAATCCATACTGATTTTATCCCATTTCCATTCGGGAATAGCCAAAGGTTGAAGAGTGCCAGCAGGCCGTTGATGCTCTGCTTTAACACGACGACAAACGTCGCAATTAGCAATGTATTGAGCGATTTCTCTCTTCAACCTAGTCCACCAAAACCTCTAGCATAGGTCTTGATACATTTTAGTACTACCGGGATGAATGGTGAGAGGGGATTCATGAGCTTCCTTAAGGATCAACTGGCGCAGATGTTGTTTCTTGGTAACCACCAAACGGTTCTCGAAGAAGACAGCAGCTCGCTCATCCATGGAGAAACATTTAGCAACTCCGCTAGTGATGTTTTCCTTAATCCGGGATATGCCCTTATCATACCGTTGGGCGGTTATGATTTGATCCATAAGGGTAGGTTTCGCCACCAGGGTGGATAGGAATCCTCGAGGAGCAATGTGAAGGTTAAGCTTACGGAATTCCTCATGGAGAGGTGGTTGACTCTGTTGTAACATCAGGTTGTTACAATAGGATTTACGGCTTAGTGCATCAGCCATGACATTGGCTTTGCCCGGGGTGTAAGTTATTCCTAAGTCGTAATCCGAGATCAACTCAACCCAACGTCTTTGCCTGAGATTCAAGTCTGGTTGGGTGAAGATATATTTCAAACTTTGGTGATCGGTGAAGATCTCGCAACGATTACCGAGGAGGTAATGTCGCCAGGTTTTAAGTGCATGGACTACAGCTGCAAGCTCTAGATCATGTGTGGGATAATTTTCCTCATGTGGGTGTAACTGCCGTGAAGCATAGGCAATTACCTGACGATCCTGCATGAGTATGCAACCTAGTCCTTGTCGCGAGGCGTCGCAATAGATAATAAAGTCCTTGGAGAAATCTGGTGGTACCAGTACGGGAGCAGATGTCAGACGTCTTTTCAGTTCCTGAAAGCTGAACTTGCACTGTGGAGTCCACTCGAACTTTTTATCTTTCTTGAGGAGTTCAGTTAGAGGTTTAGCAACCTTGGAGAAATTCTCGACGAAGCGGTGGCAATAGCTCGCTAAGCCAAGGAAACTCCGAACTTGCTTGACCGTCTCAGGTGGAGTCCAATCAAGGACGGCTTGAACTCGCTCGGGATTGACAGCAATACCCTTGCCAGAGATTACATGGCCTAGATAGGTCACTTCTGGCAACCAAAATTCACACTTGGAGAATATGGCATAAAGGCGATGCTCTCGAAGTTTCATCAATACCAGCCTTAGATGTTCGGCATGTTCCTCTTCATTCTTGGAGTAGATGAGTATGTCATCGAGGTATACCACGACGAATTTATCCAAGTACTCCATGAAAACCGAGTTCATTAACCGAGAGAAGGTAGCTGGGGCATTGGTTAAACCGAAGGACATGACGGTGTACTCGTATTGGCCATAACGAGTAACAAAGGCCGTTTTGGGAATGTCCCTGTTTCTGATTTTGATTTGATGGTAGCCCAACCTCAAATCCATCTTGGAAAAGATTGAGGATCCACCGAGCTGATCATACAGATCGTTAATCCTAGGAAGCGGGTATTTGTTCTTGATGGTGACCAGGTTGATAGGGCGGTAGTCCACAACCATTCGATCCGTTCCATCCTTCTTCTTGACGAAGAGGACGGGGCAAGCCCAAGGAGAGGAACTGGGACGGATGAAACCCTTTTTCAAGGACTCATCGAGTTGGTTCTTAAGCTCGGCTAGTTCTAAGGGTGCCATCTTGTAGGGTCTTCTAGAAATTGGCACGGTTCCTGGAACAAGGTCTATCACAAACTCGACATCCCTGTCAGGTGGAACACCTGGCAGTTCTTCTGGAAAGACATCCGGAAAGTCTCGGACTATCGGAACATCCTCAAGGTCTGGAAGGGGGTTGGCATTTAGGGAGTAAAGCTGGCGCTTGGCCACTCGAGTTAAGACATTGACTGTCTTGCCCGATGGGTGAGTAAGCTGAATGGTTCTAGTGGCACAATCAATCTTAGCGTAATGAGCTGACATCCAGTCCGTACCCAAGACGATGTTTATGTCCGTGGACTTGAGAGCTATCAAGGATGCAAGGAAGACAAGTCTATCGACAAGAATTTTGTTCCCATGACTTACTCTAGAAGTTTGCCATTTGGAACCCGGAGTTTGAATTACCATGGAAGGGGGCATGTCATAGAATGTCGTGTTATGCAATCGAGCATAGCTCTCGGATATGAATGAATGAGATGCTCCAATATCGAAAAGAACAGATGCCGGATGGCAGTTAACAAGGAGCGTACCAAGGACGACGTTGGGATCCTCATGAGCCTCCTCGGCTGAAACATAGTTGACATGGCCAGGTGCAGTGGTGGCCGGCTTGGCGTAGAATGTTTTTCCCGCGGGCTTACCACGGCCAACGGACTTTCCAATTTGATTGGGGTTGTTGTTCTGGGGACACTCTCGGCTATAGTGACCCGGCTCTCCACACTTAAAGCATGTCACCACATTGGGGCATGGAGCAGCATTAGTAGCGGGGCCACCATAGGGCTTGGGCGGTGCAAATTGCTGGTTGGGACGAGGCGCCTCAAAGGATGGCCTCGGGATGAACCTGGGTGGCAGTGCCGTGCTTGGGATCCACACCCGGTGCTTCTGAGCTCCAGAGCCGGATGAAGAGCCAAAGTCACGGGAGTGCTTGCGTGAAGCGTCATAATCAGTCTGGCCTGTCTCAGCACTGATGGCTTTATTGACCAACTTCTGAAAGGAGGTGCACTCGTGCAGACGAAGATCGCGGCGAAGCTCAGGGCTAAGTCCCTTGCGGAACCTTGCTTGCTTCTTAGCGTCAGTAGATACCTCTTCGGGAGCATAGCGTGCCAGATTTCCAAATTCACGACTATAAGCATCCACAGTCAGTCTTCCTTGGGTGAAGTTGCAGAACTCCTCCCTCTTGCGATCCATGAGACCTTCCGGAATGTGATGCTCGCGGAAAGCCTCACTGAACTCAGCCCAAGTAGTAACTTGGCCGACCGGGCGCATAGCTTCGAAGTTTTCCCACCAAAGGCTAGCAGGGCCTTCGAGGTGATAGGCAGCATAGGTAACCTTGTTGGCTTCGGCTACGTTGGCAGAACGTAGCTTGTGAGTGATGCTGCGAAGCCAGTCATCCGCGTCGAGGGGTTCGACGGAATGGTTAAACTTTGGTGGGTACAGCTTGATAAAGTCATTGATTGACACCAAGTCATTTCGTGGGTGGTGTGCAGTGTTCTGCTCAATCCGCTCTAGCAGGCAGTTAGTCTCATGCTTGTTTCTTTCCGCCTCTAGCATTACTTCGGCCAGAGAAGGCAGGTGAGGCAGATTTTCACCTCTAGCTACACTGGCTTCCCCGTGCTCCGAGGCAGCAGGGTTGCTGCGGGTGTTGACCATCCTAGGAGAAAACAAGACAATGGTTTAGATAAGGATGGCTCAAACTTAGCAAGGAGTGTAGAATGTAATGGATAACGCGGAATGGAGAGATGTTCATCCGTATGTCATGGTAATATAAAACTGCCATATATATACCAACAGTCATACACATCATACATAGTTTAGTACAAGCCCAGGCTACAGTACAACTATGATGAAAGATGTTACATCTCATCGGAGGCATTCCAAGCTCCTATACAGTATTTGTCTACACCTCCGGATTTGATTACACACAAAGTCATATTCCACAAGTCTCGCAGTACAGTGGAGATACAACTACTACAATACTATTGGTACTACTACTAACTCAGACAGCTCCGTAGTAGTCCTCACAGAAGTCACCTCCATAGCCTGGAAGTTCAACGTGACCATCCAGGAACAGACGGTCCCGAGGAGCCTGTGGACCATAGGGGGTAGGATGAGGTCTTGGACCAACAAACGGTGGCCTGCGGGGACCACGGGGTGATGCATCCCACATCACGCCAATCCACCATGTCTGGCAGAGCTGATCTCACAGGATACAGATCCCTTGTATCCATACATCCAGCTTGCACCGCAGGTGCAAACCGAGTTAATGTGGCCCAATGATCAGCACGGGTATTAAAAAGCTCCAGCCTCAAGGCCCGATTCTCTCGGTCCTTATCTTCGAGCATCTCGGCAGTGGTACGAGTTAATGAGTCCTCCTGAGTGGAGTCAGCATAGATAGCTTGAAGATACCCTTGCGCTCCCGGAAGTGAAGCTGGCATGTAACGAAAGTCGGTGTTCCGAAGCAGGCCAGTCCGGTCTCGCGAGATGGTCATCATGGAATAGGCAGCATCCTGCACAGCCATCTCAACAGTAACCCCGAGTCCATAGGAACAGTGAAGGGGCTCGGTAGATCCAGGATAAGAAGGAAATATCCTGACGGTGCAGAGATATTGGCTTTGATTAAAGTCGCGGAACTGCTCTTCGACGGTGTATTCGGGATACCAACGATAGCCCGTCTCGATCATTACCCGGACTAACATAGCAGTATGACCGGGCACGTCGAGGCACCGGGTCAGGCGAACCACTTGGTTTTGAACACGGTTGGCCATCTGAAAGCACAACCACAATGCAAAGACATCAGAATTTCTAGGGAAAATTTGACAGCATAACAGCTGTAAATGCTCAGAAAAAGATTTGAGACATCCACAACAGTTCGCAATACCACTCAACAACATCATATCAAGATTCTGATCCAATTAGCAACATACTAAAATAGTAGAAACTGAACTGGGGCTTGTAGCATCAATCCTATAAGCTACTACGGATTAGTAACACGTGAACCTGATAGAAGGAGAGAGCCTAGTCCTTAACCCACGTTGAATGAGAAGAGAATGACTCAGATCAGAGGCATAGGGTAAAGGAGTAAAAGCGCCTTACGTTCCCTCCCACAATCAATTCCCCTACATATAACTAAAGCATTTCTAGACTCAACATCGACCAGTTTGGCTCAACGAACCTACAGGCAGTCCAACTCTGATGCCAACGCTGTCAGGACCACGATTCCAAGTCACATCAATCTAGCCAGTAACACCTCATATCACTTTGCGGCCTCACGCACGGTATCCCACGGGTGTCGCCTTACCATGGCCCGGGACCATTTGCGCCTTTTGGCTCACGTATATGATAGTGTCGCTAGCATCCATATGACAGAGAGCCCGGGCCGACATGGCTAGTCATGAACCCAAAGCGGCACAGACCTATGGAGACAGGCATACATGAATCACATCGAGCATGTCGGTCATCAGCGATTGATTCCGGGCTGTAGCACTGGGCTAACAGGACTCCGGGGAACCCGGGCTGTAGCAGGCTAGGCAGGACTCCGGAAGTCACAGCGTGACATTTCCCTGAAGGGACAGACATAGGAACGAAGTGAAGCAGATGCCCGCTAGTCAAGTGTCCTGAACAGTAGTTCTAGGCTAGCAGGACTCCGGTGAACCGGGCTGTAGCGGACTACTATGGCTCGAGGAACACTAGACTACATTTCCCCATAAGAAAGGCTCCCAAGGATAAACAACTAGATTGTCGGATCCCACTCATACCAAGCATTTCAATCATACACACAATATGCCCGATATGAGTACATACAACATGGCATCACAACAAAACTCTACAACTCAAGTACTTTATTTAAAGGCTCTAGGGAGCCATACATAACATGTTCATACAGATAGGGGTCACATGACCTGACACTCAAGTCATACAAACATACAAGCACATGCGGAAGCAACTAGTATGAGTATAGACTCTAGAAATAAAGAAGGCTTCTCGAAGCCTGTCTGTCTATCTACATAGGGCCCTCCATGGCCAGGATCACCACCTGGGTGGCTTAGTCACTCGTCGATGTCAAGGTCTACGTAGAACCCATCGGAGGGGGCGGTGTAGTCGTCTGAAACAGTAATTAAGCAAACATGAGTACAAAGGTACTCAGCAAGTCTTACATCAGAACCTAATATACATGCACATTCTCAAGAAGGTGGCGGGGTTATTGCAGCAAGCCAGCTTTGACTCTTGGCTAAGCTATCCTACGGAACTTCACCAGTAAAATAGTTTTCGCACACGAGTCCACTACTCACCAACACAATACTCCACCATGGATCCTCCCTCGGCTTCCTACGAGAGGGCCATCCTCAGTACTCACACTTATCTTGAGTCTTTTAGTAGTAAACCATTAACTTGTCTATGAACTGTATAGGCAACCAAGTAGTCCTTTACCGCGAGCGGCTATTCGAATAGTTTTATACCCTGCAGGGGTGTACTTCGTCACACATGTTTCCACCACTTAGCGTCTGCACACGACATGTGCTCGGCAGACTTCAAGCGAAAACCGACGTGGGTGTAGACCACGACCTGACTAACCTCACAAGTCTCTAGTCCAGGTTTATCGCCTATTCAGGTTCCATCCGCAAGGAAATCCGGCCGGGGTGTCCTCAACGGCCCCAAACGATGTGTACAGGGTCCCGAGACACCAAACGGGCGCCCGCATACCCGGCCAAGTGTATCTACCGCATCATAGCCCACCCCTAGGGTCAGCGCTACGCACGGCCGCCAACACATAACCTACAAACACCAGAAACTAGTTGCAACTCCTGGACAGAGGACGAGAGGGGTCAGTAAGTCGAGCGGGGTCATATTTCAGGGCCCAATGTGTGTAGTAGCTGAATCTTAAATCATGCATACAGATCTCAGTTCTTTTGGACGGTCTCAATGAAACAACCCACCATGTACTCCTACATGGCCTCTCATCGATACCTTTACCAAAACATGTTCAACACATCCCTCACATAGATGAACCAGACCTGACACAACTCTAAGCATAGCAGGCATAGCAAGGTAGGAATCACATACATGGCTCAATCAACTCCTACACATGCTAGTGGGTTTTCATCTAGTTACTGTGGCAATGACAGGTCATGCAGAGGATAAGGGTTCAACTACTGTAGCACACAACAGTTTGAATCGCGTTGTCTTAATGCATTAAACAAGAGCAGAAGCGAGAACATGGGTTTGTATCGGAATGATTAATGGGTTGCTTGCCTGTTGTAGAGGTAGTAGGGTACTGCCCTTCAGACGGATACTTGGGGTTATCCTCGAAGGCAGAACCTACCACGAAAGACACACCGAACATAATCAACACATGGCAATATGCAACAATATGATGCATGCTATGACATGGCAAGATGAAAATGCCTTGGCCTAATGCAAGCTAAAATAGAAGGGGATGAACTCATTTGAATCAAAGATTCAAATATTAGCTCATTAAACATGGCCTTATTAGTGCATTACCTTATTCTGCTTAAACAGCAAGGTTAACTTGTTTTGTCATGCATGAAACTATTACAGATGGATAGATTGAATTTTTCTGATCATTTTTCATATATAAATATTTGCATTTGGATCTATGGTTGATTTTCTATGATTTTTAGAAGTTTTGGATATTTTCTGGAATTTCCTATATAACAATAATTCCAGTAATTGAATTAATGCGTCAGCATGACATAGGTGTGACGTTAGCGGTCAACTGGGTCGGCCAGGTCAAACCTGACTGGTGGGCCCTCTCTGTCAGTGTCACAACTAGTTAATAGAATTAGATTAACAATAATTAGCTGTTAGTGGGGCCTGGGCCCACAAGTCAGTGTCTAAACTAATTAGAATTAGTTAAAACTAATCTTAAACTGATTAGCAGACCGGCCCCACCTATCATAGACCCAGGGGGTCTACCTGGGCCCGCACAGGGGTCAAACTGAGTCAAACTCGCCGGTGGCTTGACGTCGGCAACGACAGACGCGGCGGAGGGGCTTGACTTTGTGTCTCCGGCGACCAAATCAATGGTGGAGAGCAGCTACGTGACGCGGGGAGCGAGCCGCGTCATTTGGTGGAGAAAGTGGAGCTCGGGGAGGCTTGGAACGACGCCGACGATGACTAGGTTGGCTAGGTGTCACTTGGGAGCCTCCGACAAGATTGTGGAGTTGAACCAAGGAGTTTGTAAGGGCAAGGAGATCGCCTACTTCATGAAGATCTACCGCTAGTGAGGCAAGTCCTGTGTGGGCGATGGCCATGGTGGGATAGACAAGGTTGCTTCTTCGTGGACCCTTTGTGGGTGGTTGCTTCTTCGTGGACCCTTCGTGGGTGGAGCCCTGTGTAGACTCGCGCAACCGTTACCATTGGGTGGAGCCCTGTGTGGACTCGCGCAACCGTTACCCTTCGTGGATTGAAGTCTCCATCAATGTGGATGTAGGATAGCACCACCTATCCGAACCACGGGAAAAACATCCGTGTCTCCAATAGCGTTTGAATTCTCCAAACCCTTCCCTTTACATTCTTGCAAGTTGCATGCTTTACTTTCCGCTGCCAATATACTCTTTGCATGCTTGCTTGAATTGTGTGATGATTGCTTGACTTGTCCCAAAATAGCTAAAATCTGCCAAGAACTAAAATTGGGAAAAGGTTAAGTTTTTATTTGGTCAAGTAGTCTAATCACCCCCCTCTAGACATACTTTCGATCCTACAAGTGGTATCAGAGCTTTGGTCTCCATTTGCTTGATCTCCATAGCTTTTGGTGGTCATAGCCTTGGTTTCACAACCTAGGAGAGTATGGCGTCTACTGAGGGAAATTATCACCGTAGAGGTCCTTACTTTGATGGTACTAATTTTGCTAGTTGGAAGCATAAAATGAAAATGCATATTCTTGGACATAACCCCGCCGTTTGGGCTATTGTGTGTGTTGGTTTGCAAAGGTGACTTCTTTGATGGGAGAGAACCAAATCGTGAAGCTACCGCGGATGAGTTGAAGATGTTGCAATACAATGCTCAAGCTTGTGATATTCTCTTCAACGGATTGTGCCCCGAAGAATTCAACAAAATCAGCCGTCTTGAGAATGCAAAGGAAATTTGGGACACTTTGATTGATATGCACGAAGGTACCGACTCCGTCAAGGAATCCAAGTTGGATGTGCTTCAAAGCCAACTTGACAAGTTCAAGATGAAGGATGGTGAAGGTGTCGCTGAAATGTACTCTAGGCTTGCTCTCATCACAAATGAGATTGCCGGCTTAGGAAGTGAAGAGATGACCGATAGATTCATCATCAAGAAGATTCTAAGGGCCTTGGATGGAAAATATGATACCGTGTGCACATTGATCCAAATGATGCCAAATTACAAAGATCTCAAGCCAACGGAGGTGATTGGAAGAATTGTTGCTCATGAGATGTCACTTAAGGATAAAGAGGAACTTCACAAAAAATCAAGTGGTGCCTATAAATCCTCATGTGAAGCCCCTACATCATCAAGTGAGAAACAAGACTTCAATGAAGAATTGAGCTTAATGGTGAAGAACTTCAACAAGTTCTACAAGAGTAGAAGCAAAGATAGAAGCTTCAAGTCAAGGTCCTACAATGACAAAAGATCTTCTAGTCGAGAGAGAAACTGCTACAATTGTGGAAGACCCGGACACTATTCCAATAAGTGTACGGCTCCCTACAAGAGAAGAGAAGATTCTCCAAAAAGAAGAAGCAAAGGATCACCACCAAGAGAGAGAAGGAGTAGAGATGATCGTTATGAACAAAGATACTCACGGAGAAGCAAGGATTCGGAAAGGAAGGAAAAATCATCAAGGAGCTATACAAGACGAAGACACCAAGATCATGTTGGTGAATGGGTATACGGCTCCGACTCCGACAGCCACTCCGAGAGAAGTTATCACTCCGACTCCGAAGATACTCAAGATGAAGGTGTTGCCGGTCTAGCACTTGTGTCAACCAACTCCTACGACATATTTGACTCACCAAATGAAGGAATTGGAAGATGCTTCATGGCCAAAGGTCCTAAGGTAACACACCCCAAGTATGTTGATTTCAATAGTGATGAAGATGACTTGTTAGGTGATGATTTGCTTGTTGACAACTCTAGTGATGAATACTATGATGAAAGACCAATTAATCATGCTAATCAAGATAAAATGAATGACAATGATAAGGAGAAGATTGAGGCTCTAACTAAAGAACTAAAAACTCTTAAGTTAGCTCATGACGCTATCTTCGAAGATCATCGAGAGCTTTTAAGAGCTCATGAGAAATTACGCTTTGAAAAGCTCAATCTTGAGCAAGAGCATGAGTTCTTAAAGGCAATCAATGATGATCTCTGCAAGAAAAGTTCTTCTTACATTGCCAAGCGTTTACTCTTATCCACTTACATGCCTCAAGTCAAGTCTAGTAACAAGAACAAGAAAGATTCTTCCTCTAGCAGTAACAATGATCATGTTAAATCCAATATTATTGCTTCTAGTAGTTCTCTTGATTCCACTAATGATTGTCTTAGCCAAGTTACACTTGAGAAAGAAAATAGTTTATTGAAGGGAATTATAGAGAAAGGAGTGTACAAAAGCCTTGCCGGGAGTAAGCAATTCGAGGAAATTGTGCGCAAGCAAGGAATGCACCGGAAGAATCAAGGTGTTGGTTTTGAACGAAAGTTCAATGCCAATGGAGTTGAGTGGGAAGAAGATCAATACCCCAAGACAAAGTTTGTCCCTCAACAAGAGAAGTATGATGCTTCTTTCAAGGGGACACAAGCTCAAGATGATCTTCCACCACAAGACTACGAGCAAAAAGGCAAGGACAAGCTTCAAGAGGAAATTGACGCATTTGAAGAAGCTCCTAAGACCTTAGTCAAGTGGATTCCCAAGACTACTTCAAGTTCCACTTCATCAAGTACGACTACAACTCCAAGGATTCCCATCAAGATGATGTGGATCCAAAAGAAGAAGAATTAGAGAGTTCTTGAGGGTGACTCCGCCAACATATCTCACTCTTATCATTTTGGCAAGAACAAGTGCAATCAACTTCCACATCTTGCACTAGTTCAAGGAGTCACAAACCCTCTTGTTGGTAAGACAAGGGACAAGGTAACCTAAAAGTTTTCATGGACATCATCTTTTGTGTGCATCACTCTATGTCTATGGATATCCTTCTTTGTTCATTGTGGGACTAATCCATGTAGGTATTGAAAGTGCAATTCACTCAAATGGATAGCTCCAAGAGATCTACATCAACATTGAGCATCCACATCTTCAATATCTACATGAAGTCATCATCGACAAAACCCAAGGTTAGTTCATCCCTCTTAGGGGGGATATCACATCTAGGGGGAGCTTTACTCTAAGACTTGAGCTAAAGCAACTCTAAAGATGTGAACACAACAATGCTTTATGTAAAAGTGGTAACCCCACTTGAGCTTAAACGATGAGTATGACCTATGATCAAGTGTTCTCACTTGACTCCTAAGTCAATATACTCATATATAGATGACCTAGTCATCGCAAATTGCTTGATAGATGCTAGAATTGGTTGTGCATGCCTTGTCACATATTTCATTTGCCATCTTATTGTGTGAGCATGCTGGTTGCATATTTTACTCATTCAAGGACATCCACTTGTTGTTTTGATTGTTCGGTTTTATCTTCTTTTGCCAAGTGGATGGACAAGAATGCCTAAGAACCTCCTCTAGCTATCTATGCTTTTCTCGTCTCAAACTCTATTCATGCTGCATCACAAAATTTGATCAAGTCAGATTCGAACCACTCTGTGTGAGGAGCGCTCGGAGTCCCCGATTCGTCATAGACTTAAACTTCCAAAACCTCTTTATGATTCTCGGTCTGACCGATACTCCACTTTCGGTCCTACCGAGATCATTAAGTTGATGTAGGTTTTCGATCTCGGTGCAACCGATTTGAACCTTCCGGTCACACCGAGTTTCAGTAACTGCACGCAGTTATGAATCTCGGTGCCACCGAGTCGTTCCACTCGGTCACACCGACAGGGTCAGGCTATATATAGTCACGGGCAAAATTTGGAAATTTCTCCGAACCTCTTCGCCTGCGCGATAGCCTGCTCTGCCCTCGTGGTCTCCGGATCGTCTTCTCGCCGCCAGCCGCCTCCAGTCGCTGGTCTTCGTCGCCGTCAACGGGAATTCTGCCCCGCCGTTGCCGCCGTAGCAAGTCCCCGCCGAACTAGGGTATGGACTTGATCTTTGTGCTATTCCTCAATCTTATTCCTAGCACATTGTGATCATATTGCTTCTAGCCACGTTTGATAAACTTCTATCCAGTCAAAACGCCCGTAGATTAGGTTTGATTCAAAAATTCTAGGTTTAGGTTTCCGCCGAAACCATCTCGGACCCACCGAGTTGAAAAACTCGGTCCCATCGATTTGGCTTATGCCATTGCAGAAGTGAGACTCGGTCTAACCGAGAATTACTTATCGGTGTGACCGATTTTGGAACTTTGTGAAACCCTAGCAGTCTCGGTGCCACCGAACTGTGACTCGGTCCTACCGAGTTCACTAGTTTAGGTTCCAAAACTGCTTCGGTATCACCAAGTTTGAAAATCGATAGATCCGAGATGATTTCAGTAGGAAACTAAAACTAAGTTTTTGGATCATTCTTTTTGCAAAAATCTCTGCATTTCGTGATGCTCATCTTTTCTACCTCATCTATAATCTGTTCACAGGGTCAGCAGTCAGAGCTTACAGCATGTCAGACCAAAGTGATAGCCAGAATGTGTCAGAACAGCAAGCGGTGATGAGTGAGGGCACTAGTCCCTCCAGCTCTTCTGATGAAGGCAGCAGGAGCACTCCTAGCAACTTGCCAAAGGCTGCCACGAGACAGAGGAAGAAGAGGACTTCAGATTCCGAAGATGAAGACTATGTGGCAGAGGAAGAGGCCACTTCCAAGAGAGTTGAGCCAGCTCAAGGCACAAAGCCAGGGCTGAAAATCAAAAGGCCAGCAGGCAGGCAGCCCATGTCAAAGGCAAGAGCCTCAACTGAGAAGCCCACTCCCCAAGAGCCAGTTGCTGCAGAAGGCAAGAAGAGAAAGGAAAGGGTGAAGAAGACTGTGGCTAGAGTACTTGGCAAAGCTTCCATCATGGAAGAGGAAGAAGAAGAAGAGGTAGCTGCACCAGCACCCAAGGCACCCAAGCTAATGGGAGATGCCATAAAATCAGGGGGAGCTGCTTCCAAGGCCAAGCCAGCTCCAAAGCCAAAGCCCAAGAGGAACACACGGAGCATTCCTGCAGCTGAGAAGAACAAGGCCCCAGTGCCTGAGACTGTTGCTGAAGAAGAGGAAGAGAATGTCCTAAGGAAGCTAAAGCCCAAGATCCCAGACCACAACGATGCTCATCCTGTGGCTGAGGACATGAAGCTCAGGAGAGATTCAGGGCTGAGGAAGTGGAGAGAAGCAGACCCATATGCTTCAAGGAGAAGGACTGCCGTGGACTACAGGTTTCACACCAAGGAGCAGCAGGATTTTTATGAGACAGTGCTGCTAGATAAGAAGCCCATTGTATGTGATATGCGATGGGTTGATTGGACATACATCAAGGACAATGAGGAGCACTATCCTGGAGTGCAAGACAGCTTCATAGCTTGTGGAGTAGCTGACTTTGTTGGGCAGAAGCTCACAAAGTGGAACGAGGAACTCATCATGCAGTTCTACTCCACAGCTCACTTTTATCCAGATGGGAGGATCACATGGATGTCTGAGGGTACAAGGTACCAATCCACAGTTGCTGAGTGGGCACAGATCATAAATGCCCCAGAGGAGCAAGATGATGACTTGGATATCTATGCCAAGAAGAAAATGGACCACAACTCAATGTCAAATATGTACAAGGAGATCCCAAATGAAGCATTTGATACCTTCAAGTTTGGCTCAGTATATTACCTTCTGTCAGGACTCCCGACTATCAATTGGATCTTGAGGCACACCTTACTGCCCAAGTCTGGAGATCACAAGATGATCAGAGGCCATGCTATCAACTTGCTACATGTGTTTGATGTGCCTCAGAAGTTCAAGGTGATGAGCCTCATAGTGGAAACAATCAAGAGGACTGCAGCAGATCAGAAGAGGAGCTGCGGATATGCCCCTCAAATTCAGGAGCTCATGAACTCCAAGATGGGCACGGGCATATATTTATTGGATAAGGAACATTTGCCCATCCGTCCAGATTTTGAGAACAATGAAGTTGTGATGACTGAGAACGAGCCATCATCTGCCCAAGCATACGCAAAGAAGGAGAAGGCGAGGAAGGAGAAAGCTGCCAAGATGCCAACTCAAGAGGAGGCATCTGAGTATTTCTTGAAGACCAAACAAGAGCAGCTTGGTTACTTGATTGCATCCACGCTGAGGATTGAGCAAAGTCTGGCCACCCTCACTCAAAATCAGCAGAGCCTAGAGAGAATCATGGAACAGAAGTTCTATGACTTGGATGTCAAAGTAGCGGAAGTTCAGTCTGCAGTGGAGCAGCTCCAGGAGGACATGCAGGAGAGGAGAGGCAGGACTACTACTCATGCCTTTGCCAGAGTGCCAAGAGGTCCGAGGTCGTCTGCCATGCCAGTTGCTGACACAAGAGCCACCACCTCAGCACCAGCCACAGCCTCAGTTCCACCAGCTCCAGCATCTACTTCAGCTCCAACTCCAGCGTCTACTTCAGCATCTACCGAAGCCTTCGTCCTTGGAGTGATCCGGACTCCACCACCACCTGAAGATCAAGCCTGAGCGTCGATCTAGTGCTATGCATTTTCTAGGAACTTTTTGGTAACTTGTTGCCAAAGGGGGAGAAGATGTATAGATCATAGGCTTCGAGAGAGAGAGAGAGAGTGTTGCTTTTCTCTCTTGCTTTATTTGGTGGTTTTTCGAACTTGTTTGCTTTTGAGTGCTTGAGATACTACGTCATTATTTGTGAGACATTGATGATCATGTGTTTGATCATAAGCTACACTTAATGCTTGCTTAAGGCTATTATCCTATCTATCTTATGTGATCATTCATTATTCTTGGTGATGAGTGTATGTATTTCATTCTTATCATTTTAAGCGCTCCACCAAGATGTATGTGACATGGAAGAATAACCCATGACTCTAACTCCTTGTGCATTTGCAGTCCAAAGCAAATTTTAAATACGCACAAATTTAGGGGGAGCTCTTACTTATCACATACTTCTCAAAGCGACGATATATTTCATGCTTATTATCATTTGTCGAAGCTTTGATCTATATGTTGTCATCAATTACCAAAAAGGGGGAGATTGAAAGTGCAACTATCCCTAGGTGGTTTTGGTAATTCATAACAACATATAGCTCATTGAGCTAATGCTATTCCAAGATGATTATTTCAGGAAAGCTCAATGATTGTCATGGCATGGATGTGAAAGTGGAACCCTCAAAATGCTAAGGACAAAGGATTGGCTCAAGCTCAAAAGCTCAAGACTCTTCATTTTATATTTTAGTGATCCAAGATCACATCAAGTCCATAGGAAAAGCCAATACTATCAAGGAGGGATGAGGTGTTGCTTAATGAGCCTCTTGCTTCATGTGCTTAGTGATATGCTCCAAAACCCTCAACTACTTTCCCACTTCCACATATGACCTAAACCCTAAGCCAAACTCGATCCTACCGATTCTTCCTATCCGGCGCCACCGAGTTTCATTTGTCATAAGCCACTGCCAAACCCTAGCAATTCGGTTCTACCGATAAGGATCTCGGTCTCACCGAGATGGGGTTGCAAACTCTCTGTTTCCCTTTCGTAACTTTTCGGTCCCACCGAAAGAGCGAATCGGTCCCACCGAGATTGTAATGTAAACTCAGTGTTTCCCCTTTGTAACTTTTCGGTCTCACCGAGTTCCACTCGGTCTCACCGAAAGAGCAAATCAGTCCCACCGAGTTTGCCTGACCAACTCTCTGGTTAGCTAATTACCAAATTCGGTCTCACCGAGTTTGTGTAATCGGTCTCACCGAGATTACGTTATGCCCAAACCCTAACCATATCGGTCCTACCGAGTTGCATGTCAGTCCCACCGAAAATCACTAACGGTCACTAGGTTTACATTTTTGGTTCGACCGAGCTTATTGATTCGGTCCCACCGAGATTGGAAAACTGTGTAACGGTTGGATTTTGTGTGGAGGCTATATATACCCCTCCACCTCCTCTTCATTCGATGAGAGAGCCATCAGAACACACACACCATTCCAACTCATACGTTCTGAGAGAGAACCACCTACTCATGTGTTGAGACCAAGATATTCCATTCCTACCATATGAATCTTGATCTCTAGCCTTCCCAAGTTGCTTTCCACTCAAACCTTCTTTCCACCAAATCCAAATCCTATGAGAGAGAGTTGAGTGTTGGGGAGACTATCATTTGAAGCACAAGAGCAAGGAGTTCATTACCTACACACCATTTGTTACTTCTTGGAGAGTGGTGTCTCCTAGATTGGCTAGGTGTCACTTGGGAGCCTCCGACAAGATTGTGGAGTTGAACCAAGGAGTTTGTAAGGGCAAGGAGATCGCCTACTTCGTGAAGATCTACCGCTAGTGAGGCAAGTCCTGTGTGGGCGATGGCCATGGTGGGATAGACAAGGTTGCTTCTTCGTGGACCCTTTGTGGGTGGTTGCTTCTTCGTGGACCCTTCATGGGTGGAGCCCTGTGTGGACTCGCGCAACCGTTACCCTTGGGTGGAGCCCTGTGTGGACTCGCACAACCGTTACCCTTCGTGGGTTGATGTCTCCATCAACGTGGATGTAGGATAGCACCACCTATCCGAACCACGGGAAAAACATCCGTGTCTCCAATAGCGTTTGAATTCTCCAAACCCTTCCCT
>NC_053025.1:415422104-415484330 GCF_003073215.2 Triticum urartu
GAAGACAACAACATCACAATGCCTCCGGAAGAAAATAATAGAAGATAGATCATTGGAATAAAAGAATTGAGAAGAAAATGCCACTTCTACCACAACAATTGAGCTTGAAAAGGCATCCTTAGGAGAGGGGTTGAACGGAGTTGTTGGGAAAACCAACAACGAAAAGAATAAACTTGTCATGGCCTTATGGAGAACATCTCAACTTCTTGAGGTGAAATACTGCCACTAACGAAACAAGATTGGATTGATATGAACAAGAAGACAAGAAACTTATTTCACCGGGAGGATAAATGAAGAACTTGGGTCATTTATAAGCACCATAAATAGCAACAATCCTTAGGGAAGGGGAAGAATAAGAGAACAGAAGAAGATACTTGAGGGGATTTAGATACAAATGAACGAAGAGATCACGAGCTGATAAGAGAATACTTGAATGATGCACCGGTAAGATTTTGAGAACGAGAGCTGAAAGCTGAGAATGAATAAACCTGAATTGATGGACTCCGGATAATCAAGCCGAGAAGACTCTTGAATTGCTTCGGATGGGTGAAAAGAATTCTCACAATCGAAAACAATTATGAGAGGATGGCATCAAGCTAGAATCACGAATCTTGAAGAGAATGGAGCAAGATTAAAGAGAAACTCTTCTTCGGTCTTGAAAATCCGAGAATGACGACGAGAAACACCACCATGAATTGTTGAGACACTTCGGAATAAAGAAGAATAGAAAAGTTGAACCAATGATGAAAAGAATTTGGAAGATCTTGGAGAAAGACATTTGACTGATGATAAATCATTCTTATGTCAAACTTCAAAAGAATTTAGGCTAGCTCCGGAAAAATTAGAAGAGTCAGGTAAGATCCTGGGAAAAGACCTGTGGGTTAGGGCCCACTCAAAAAAACACCGTTGAACAATTTAAAAGAGAGAATGCACCGGTTGAATTAAAAGACTTGAATGAGATAACAGCCTCGAGAAAGGTTGAACTGATCTTGAAAGACAAGACGAGCCTTCTGAGATATCTTCAGCACTCCCGAACAAATGAATAGCGAGAAGTAAATTATTATGAGGTGCACCGGTATGAGAAGGTATTTGAAACGAGGAAAAGGGGTATGAGATCAACACCGAAAGCTTGATTTGAATCCACCGGAGAAGAAAACGAGTGAAGAGTGACGAGCTTGAAGCTCCGTTAGAATCTTCATGAGAATCACCGGGTAAGAACATGAAGGAAAGAATGGAGAGACTTCACATGAATCAAAGGATACTTGATTAAGAAATCTGAGTCCTTGAAGAAAAAGGGTGGGTGGGAGGGAAAAACAAAGGCAACTTGGAGACGGATGAAACAAACACCGTTGAGAAAAAAACTGATAATTGATCTTGCTGATGTTGAAATGATCGGAACCACTTGGAGAGAAAACACGCCGGTCGAAAAGGATTTGCATGACAATCTCGATTATCATGAGGGATTAGTATTCACATAGGAGTATGAGAACACCGTTTAGGAAAGGTATGGAATCAACATTTTACTTCGAAGCAACTCGAATACCACAGCTCAAAAACAAAACAAAGGATTGGCTTGCAGAATAAGCCGGAACAAACATATGATAGAGATTTCGTCCGAAGTTTTCGTGGTGGGGCCTACACGGGCTCGATCGTACAACACCATCATGTACAAGGCAGTGCACATGACATACGAAGCGTCCCCGAGTCAGCATAGCCAAGGACTCTTTAAGACACAACGAGACCACTGTAAAACCAACCGTGGATAGGCGGACCACCAGACGTCGAACCCCAATTTCATATAATACATCTGTCGGAAAGATATCCTAAGAGCTACTTGAATTCCCACTTATAAACTCCCAAAATTTTCCGGTTATGCAATCAGGTGTTGGGGATATAGGGGAAGCATAATATCTCACCCAAACTAGCAAATCCTACATCCAGCTGTATCCATCCTTCAACACATAACCAAGAAACCTTCGGAAATCGTCTACCTCAACTTTCGAAAAGCATCCGTTATACGAGTTATGGCAATACTCCCGAACTCCCGCCCCAGTACTGGGTGGCATCGAGGTTATCTCACCAACAACTGCATAAAAGAAATTTTTGACGTCGGCGAAACTACTCTCAGGTATTCCAGAACTGCAATGATAAAATTGTGATGACAACACCTCGGAGCTCAACTCCCCGGGACACTGCCACAACCCCTAAATGACAGGAGGCACCAAGAACAAGTTCTCATCCCAAAACCATCGGAACGATTCCAAGATACCCGCATGATCCAAATTTTTTTTAGTGAAATTTGAGAAGAGAAGAGTCAAAACTCTACGTCAGGATGCCTCACCAGAGCGACGAAGGGACTGAGGAGTAAAAAGAAGTCCTAACTCTCCGATATATATAATTCCTAAATGACTCAAAACATTTCTAGACTCAATAACGCCAGCGATTTGATCAAGAAGGGGGCTCCTAAGGTCAGGGAAGGCTCTGATTACCAACTTGTAACGCCCTCGATGCAGCTATATCTCCCACGTGTCGAAGCACGACTTAGAGGCATAACCGCATTGAAAGCAATGTCGCAAGTGAGGTAATCTTCACACAACCCATGTAATACATAAGGGAACAAGATAAATAGTTGGCTTATAATCGCCACTTCACACAATTACAGGAATAAAGCATTACAACATCCAAATACAATCAAGGTCCGGCTACAGAACCAAAATAAAGAGCAACCCCAAATGCGACAAGGTCCCCCGATCGACCCCAACTGGGCTCCACTACTGATCAACTAGAAACGAAACAAGACAAAGGATAAGATCTTCATCGAGCTCATCCTTGAGCTTGGTTGCGTCACCTGCTCGGTAACATCGGCACCTGCAAACTGGTTTTGGAAGTATCTGTGAGTCACGGGGACTCAGCAATCTCACACCCTCGCGATCAAGACTATTTAAGCTTATAGGTAGCTAAAAGGTATGAGGTGGAGCTGCAGCAAGCGACTAGCATATATAGTGGCTAACATACGCAAAAGAGAGCGAGAAGAGAAGGCAAAAGCACGGTCGAACAACTATGATCAAGAAGTGATCCTAAAATAACCTATGTCAAACATAACTCCAACACCGTGTTCACTTCCCGGACTCCACCGAGAAGAGACCATCACGGTTACACACGCGGTTGATGTATTTTAATTAAGGTCAACTTCAGGTTTTCTACAACCGGACATTAACAAATTCCCATCTGCCCATAACCGCGGGCACAGCTTTCGAAAGTTCAAATCCTTGCAGGGGTGTCCCGACTTAGCCCATCACAAGCTCTCATGGTCAACGAAGGATATTCCTTCTAGCGGGAAGACCCGATCAGACTCGGAATCCCGGTTACAAGACATTTGGACAATGGTAAAACAAGACCAGCAAAGCCACCCAGATGTGCCGACAAATCCCGATAGGAGCTGCACATATCTCGTTCTCAGGGCACACTGGATGAGCCAGACATTGGGTGGGCCAGCCCAGAGTTGCCCCTGGTAGCTCCGGACATCGCTCAGTTTGGACCAACACTCAGAGGCGCACTGGCCCCGGGGTTTAAAATAAAGATGACCCTTGAGTCTGCAGAACCCAAGGGAAAGAAAAGGCTAGGTGGCGAATGGTAAAACCAATGTTGGGCCATGCTGGAGGAGTTTTATTCAAGGCAAACTGTCAAGGGGTTCCCATTATAACCCAACCGCGTAAGGAATGCAAAATCCGGGAACATAACACCGATATGACGGAAACTAGGGGGGCAAGAGTGGAACAAAACACCAGCCATAAGGCCGAGCCTTCCACCATTTACCAAGTATATAGATGCATTAATTAAATAAGAGATATTGAGATATCCCAACAAAATACCCATGTTCCAAACATGGAACAAGCTCCAATCTTCACCTACAACTAACAATGCTATAAGAGGGGCTGAGCAAAGCGGTAACATAGCCAAACAACGGTTTGCTAGGACAAGGTGGGTTAGAGGCTTGGCTTAACAATATGGGAGGCATGGTACGCAAGTGGTAGGTATCGCAGCATAGGCATAGCAATAGAGCGAGCAACTAGCAAGCAAAGATAGAAGTGATTTCGAGGGTATGGTCATCTTGCCTGAGATACCGCAAGGAAGAAGAACGAGTCCATGAAGAAGGAAAACGGACGTAGTCGAACGGGTCCTCACAAACGCGACGTTCTCGCAACCAACCCGAAGAAGCAACACCGGAAAGAAGCACACAACATAGTAAACAACCAACACATAATCATGGCATGATGCACAATCAAGTATGATGCATGTCTGGTTTAATGAAGCATGGCATGGCAAAAATACACAAACAACCCTACAAATTAAGTGAAGCTCAATATGCAACTCCGTTGCATATTGACGAAACACCACATCAATTATTTAGTTCACTCCCGGTTAGGTACTCAACAAAATTAAAGGTTGGCTAACATGGCAAGAGGTGACGCATAACAAAACTATACCATCTAAACAATTTAAATGGGGCCGGATATAACAAACAACAAACCCGGTAAAACCCCATATGCATTTAGCAAATTAATACAAACAACAATTTTAAACATTCTTGATGTTGTTAACATGATGCGGATGACATGTGCAAGTTTATGCAATTTTTATTAAAAGTTGATAAGAGCATAATGAAGCATTTGTCACCGTGGTGGAAAGAAAGGGTGCCACGGTGACGAATCCGAAAATGCTGCCATCGCACCATATCATTTCTGGTAGCTCATGGAGATACCGCTGCAAAGGAAGCAAGGGTGCAGATGTTCGGAACATGCTAGAGATGGTGGGGTGATCCCGGATACCGGGTGTCCCAGGAGTCGACGACGGTGTCAAACGAGGGAACAACTAATGTTCACAGGCAGATTACAACAACCAACATGCATTCGTTCCACCGATCATCGCCTCGGCGGTTATACCTTTCAGAGCGTGCATTATCGGAACGGTTCGGGTCAAGCGGTGTAGTCATTCACGATCGTCGTGGGCAGTAGTGGTACTCGGCGATGGTAGAGGAAGTAGTTGTTCACGGTTCGTTGTGGGAAGTAGTCGTTCTCGTGGCGACGGTAGTCGTTCACGTTCTTAGTCTCACAAGTTTCGGTAGCTGTTCAGGGGCACCGCGAGAAACTTGACGTCCACGGAGTCTTCGAGGGTCGACGGTATTGATACTTGGCAAAATGCACATCGACGGTAGTTGTTCTCGTATCGTCGTGGTACTTGGCGATTTCAGAGACGGCGGAAGACGAACTTGGTGGTTCTCGTTGACCTAGTACTTGGCGTTATTTCCAGTTCGGTGATCGTTTTAGGCGTCGGGCGTCGAGGTCTCCGGCCGTAGTGGTACTTGTCGAAGTGCACGTCAATGGTTGTCGAACTTGACGTTTTTGGTTCGTGGGTCTTCGGCGTCGGTAGTTGCTCTTGGCATTGGGTGTCGAGGTACTTGGCGTTCATGGGATTCCGATGATGAAAGTAGAGGTACTTAACGCAAAACTTTGTAGTCGTTCGGGCACCTGTGGAGGAACTTGACGTTCGCGGTGTCTCGGTCTTGGCCATGGAGAGGGGCGCAGCCCACACAAGGAGGGGAGACCCTCGTGGGTGCACTGGGCCTGCGCGTGCAGCGGTCAACAGGGCTGGGTGCTGCTAGTCATCTCCTTCGCTAGGAGATGGAACGAAGGCGCAGCAGGAGTGCAAGCAGGGGGATGGCGCTGGTCGTCATTGTTCGGCGCAGCAGAAATAGGGTAGGCCAGCGACGGGGGCTTGGGGAGGTCGATCTGGTCGCCTCCGAGGCTTGGGCACCCGGAGCTTCGAACTGGAGGCGGCGGACGGCATCCACGGCCATGGCTGCTCCCGGAGCTTCGTCACAGGCGCGCGGACAAAGGCAGGGCACGGGAGCTCGAGGTCGATGGCGTCGGGTGCGATGGAGCTCGGTGGGCGTGCGGCAGAAGGAGCAACTCCGGCAGGACGAGGGGCTCGGCGACGCGGACTTGTGGTGCCGGCGACGGGCATGATGTCTGCGGGCGCAGGTGCTCAGGAGCTCCTCTCCTCGGGTGCCTGGGCGACGGAGAGCTTGGTGAGGAGGAGGCGCGGCAAGGTGGCTCCGGCAAGGGCACCGGCCTGCTGGGTGGTCGGTGCGGGTGCCATGGCCGGAGGCCAAGGTAGTGGACAAGGGGATCGGGGGAATGGGAAGCTGCTCCTATGCGTGCAAGTGTTGGGAGGAGGACGAGGGAAAGAGAGGCAGCGAGTAGGGAAGAGATCGAGAGGGAGATGGGATCGAGCGAGATGGAGGAGTCGGGCTCCCTGGCGGCGCGAAGGGAGAGGAGAGGGAGGAGGGGATCGGGTCTAGGTGGCTCGGGCGCCTAGGGTTAGAGGAGTTAGATGGGCCGGCTGGGCCTAGCAGGCTGGCCTAGGCTGGGCTAGCTACCACCCATAGAAGAGGAGGGAGAGAGAAAAGAGTAGGGCCTGATAGAAAAGAAAGGTTCTCCCCTTTTTTTTAATTCCAACACAAGAAGGAAAAAAAGGAAGGTTACAAATTTATTTGAAGGGTCAAATAAATTCGAATCAAGCTGGAATTTGGCATGCGGCTAATAGGACATATATCAAAGCACCACAACTAGAATTGGAGTGAG
Source organism: Triticum urartu (assembly GCF_003073215.2). NCBI lineage: Eukaryota > Viridiplantae > Streptophyta > Magnoliopsida > Poales > Poaceae > Triticum > Triticum urartu. Next base: position 415,428,749 of record NC_053025.1, read on the forward strand.
CAAGATTGCAAAGTTTCAAATTAAAAGCATTTGAATTTAATTCAAATGTTTTGAACAAGGGGGGATTTTGAAGTGCCCAAAAATGTTCGGGTTTTTAGTGGAGCTCTGGAAAATGACGAAAGGATATATGGAAAAGTTAGAGGTCAAGAGTTGTGATAACAAAGGCATTGGGATTTTGCAAGTGTGTTATGGTCAATTTCAAAATTAAACAAAATATTTAATATAGCTCCCTACTATCGGGAGGATATGTGTTATAAAGAGAACTCACCATGTGAATTCCCTCGATTTAAATGGATCAAAGATCCATGCCATTTATTTAGTTGAGTTAAAAAAATGACATGATGGCATGATGACATGATGCAATGCAAAAATAAAAGGGCAGGCACAAATGAAACACACGGCGAAACCCGGAATATATGGAGGTCTTCTTGAGCATCGGTCTCGGGGCGTCACAACACTCCAGCACTACGAGAGGATCTTGTCCCGAGATCTAGGATGGCACCGGAGGGAAAAAACGGAAGAGGAAGATAAGCGGTAAAACTAAGTTGCTTCTTTGACAAACGAGTGAAACCAATGAACCTTGAAAAGTTGAACAAATTTAAAGAAAGAATACAACGAAGAAGAACAAAATTGAAAACACTCCGGTAGGGAAGAGTAACAAGGAAGAACAAATTCGGGCAGCACTCTGAATGAAAAGAAGGAGGATTGAATAAGAACTTGATGAGATGAGAAGATACTTGATGAAATCACAACACACTGCCTCCAAAACTATTAAAAGAATGGGGCAAGGGGTAAGAAAGGTCTCAGACAGCACTCCGGTTGAGAAGGGAGGTAAAACTTGATAAGATGATAGAACTGAAAAGAGGGCACGACACTCTGGTTAGATGGGATAAGCAAGGAAAAGAATATGAACTTGGCAAAATGAGTTGATGGGACGAAGACAACAACATCACAATGCCTCCGGAAGAAAATAATAGAAGATAGATCATTGGAATAAAAGAATTGAGAAGAAAATGCCACTTCTACCACAACAATTGAGCTTGAAAAGGCATCGTTAGGAGAGGGGTTGAACGGAGTTGTTGGGAAAAACCAACAACGAAAAGAATAAACTTGTCATGGCCTTATGGAGAACATCTCAACTTCTTGAGGTGAAATACTGCCACTAACGAAACAAGATTGGATTGATATGAACAAGAAGACAAGAAACTTATTTCACCGGGAGGATAAATGAAGAACTTAGGTCATTTATAAGCACCATAAATAGCAACAATCCTTAGGGAAGGCTTTAGGTGAAACATAACCCAAGATAATTCCAACGAAGAGGTTGATGAATTTAAAATACCTCATTCTTGATAGCTTGAGAAACATGAAGCACGAAGGAAAATTATCAAGAACGACATAATACCACCTCTAATGGTATGGAAGAAAGAATTGCACTCCGGATTACAAGAAGAAGAATGCTTGAGCTCCTTAAAAGAATCTCGATGAAAACTTCGAGAAGGAAATAAATCCTTGATGAACCATCATGTAGAACCTCCATGAAGAACTCCGTTAAACAAAAGAATGATCAAACGGAAAGAAAGGGAGTTGAAAACACAAGGTGAAGCCTTGCAATGATTTAGATGGACCTCTGTGGAGATGTAATTGCGAAAGCTTGGAACTCTTGGGAAAGAAAAGATAAAGCATCTCGAACCAAGAATGTGATATGATGCATGTAACATCCCAAATTTGCAATTTGGAATGTTATACATTAGATCATCATGCATATCATATTTTCTTGCATTTTGGGTGATCCTAGAAATTTCACGCAACTCAAGGACCCACGGAGAGAGTTGGAGATTTCGTTATTTTCATAATTGAGAGTTTTCTCAAATTTTGAAAAGGGGATCATTTGATTTATTTATTTCATCTTCAATAATTTTTTCTGATATCAAAAATATAAGAGAGGGAATAATATGACTTTCCCAAATTGAGGAAAAATGAAGATTTAATGAATAAATCAAATTTTTGGTTTCGGTTTTGTTTGCTTTGTTTGGATAGGGAAAATGCGTGTTTTCAAAAATTGCATTTTAGGCCCGGAGTAAAGTTCATTTTGTTCGACTCATTTTTAGGAGTCGGGGAAAATTTACTTTAGATTTTTCGGAGTTCGTTTAGTCTCTTTTTCTTTTGTTTTCTGCGCGCGAAAACCAGTTAAAAAAGGAGCCTCCCGCCAGGCCAGCCGGGCCAAAGGCCCAGGCCAGCCACCGCCTCCCCAGCGCAGGCAGCCGGCCGCGCCAGGCCATCGCGCGCGCCAGGCACCAGAGGCAGGAGCCACCGCCGCCCCTTTTTGATTCCTAGTAGGACTTTAGTCCTACTCCGTTTCCTCTTTTTCTTTCCTATTCCTACTCTATTTCTTGTCCCCTACCCCAAGAAACCCCCTCCCCTCACCAATATAAATACCCCCACACCCCCCCTCCAAATCATCAAACCAAACCCCAAGCCCTACACCGCGCCCCTCACCCGCACCGCCGCGCCCCTCACCCATCGCCGCCGCCGCCGGAGCCCCTCGCCGGAGACCTCGTCGGAGGTTGCCCCACGTCTCTTTTCCTCGGATCATTTTCTTCTAATCGTTCCGATTCTTTTCTTCTCTTCTGATTCGTTTTCTAGATCGGTTTTTCGTTTCGGTTTTCTTCTCCGAAACCCTAGATCGGATTCGTTTTCTATTCTGATTTAGTTGCCTTTCGACCATTCGCTGGACCGTTCGTCCTAACGAACGTGATCACCGTATTCTTCTAGGTTAACGAACGTCCGTTCGTTTAACCGTTCTTCTTTTTCTTCTCGTCGGATTTATTCCGCGATCGCGATCTCAGATCCGATCTTCGTTCTAGTTTATCTTCTCGCTCGTTTATCGGAATCAGGTGATTCAAGCGCCTGGAGTTTCGTTTCGAAACCGCCGTTCCGTCTAATCAACTTAAACACGTTTTTGCCCTGGTAAAATTTGACCTAGATTCAACTTGCTAGAACCGAGTTGTTTTCTTCTGCCGTTTGTTTTCTGTTTCTTTGTTCGGTTCGTTCTTTCTTTGCAACCGGAGTTCTTAAGTTGAACTTTCTGGTTCGTTCTCTTGTTCGAGTTTTACCTGTGCATTAGATGAGTACTTATTGTATGCTTGTTGTTTGTCTGCGATAGATCACCCGGATTGTGCCGCCTGTTACTTCGAAACCCTAGGTCTCGCAGATCATCAGCAAGGCAAGTAACACTTTGATCATACCTTTTCTACAACCCATGTTTTATTGCATTCGATCAATCCTCTCACATTGCATGATTAGGATCTAATTAAACTGTGGGATGGGAAGTAGATGAGGTAGTACCTATTACCTGTTATTATGAAACCTTTGGGAGTTACTTCTACGTTTGCTTATTATGCCATGCTATGCTAGTAGACGTGGATTGGGTGAGTGATATCCATGACAGATGTGAGTTTCTTAATTTTAAATGGTTTATCTAAGGTGGCAACTTAAACACACATCTGGGTGGATTGAGGCACCTGATGTCTATCAGGACTTGCCTGTTTTTTTTTGGACCGCCACCCAGGCTCAAAGGGATCATAAGATCTTTCATGCTAGTAACTTCCGTGTGCAGCCACATGCTACTATGGGCTCTGGCATAGTTGACTAAGTTGTGCGAACTCTTACGGGGTGGCCTAGCAGATGTAGGGGTTGTAGGTGGTACGGTCTACCCCACATGTAAGGTGCTAGCGCTTCTGAAAGACTGTGTCTCGGTCATCCGTCTTCTCAAACACCATGTAGTGCGAGAAACCAAACGGAGGCGATCGAGTCTTGTGGGGAAAAGTGCGCAAACCTCTGCAGAGTGTACAAACTAATCATGATTAGCCGTGTCCCCGGTCATGGACAACTTGAGTATCTAGTACTTGAATATCATGTGAATCTCAACATGTTACTTCTAATTAATGTTGTTGGGTTTTAATTATTTTTAATTGGGATTGAGAATGCTGTCAACCATTCTCGATGTTTAACAACCACCATGATAGTTAAATAAACTTATTCCTTTGCAGTAGGGAAAAACTGGCTTTACGCAAAAACTATAACCATAGAGCTTTCCACCAGCGATATATGCATATAGTATAGCTGTTTCATTCCATTACTCTCTATGTGTTACTTTTCCAGCATATTCCATGTGCTGACCCGTTTTCGGGCTGCAACTTCTCATGTTGTAGACTTTTCAGACGACGTGTAAGGTGCTTTTAGGTCGTGGTTCTATACTCAGTGATGCCGTTGGAGTTGATGGACCCATTTATCTTCTGAGTCTTCCGCTGTTATCGTTATTAGATGGCCTTAAGCCATTTTTATTGTAATAAGATCTCTTTGAGACAACGTTGTAATAAGTGTGTGATTGCCACTCTGCTATAAATCCTTCGCTATACTGTGTGGTGTCAGCATTACTGATCCAGGGATGACACCGAAGCACAGTAGACTTGATCCATTCGGGTCGGGTCGCCACAGAGATGGTATCAGAGCACACGCTGACTGTAGGACACGACCACTAAGTTAAAGCCATAGATCACTATTCTCTTCTCATTTTCTAACTCCTCATCTTTTCTACTCTTTTAGGATGACGAACGCGAAGATTAAGTACGCTCAACCGGATGAAGGCACACCTTTTGGATTGCACTTGAAGGAAGTCACCAAGTACCTGAACATTGGATTACCAAGCTTCACGGGAACCTTCAACGCCACTCTGCCTGAAGAGGAGCGCTGGAAGATTCAAGCTCACGTTCTGGGAAGGACATTCGCGCCAATCACGAAGCCCATAGATAGCGTTTTCAATGGACCAACCTGGAGTCTGGGAAAGAGCATGGCAGCTCATATCACCATAGGACGCATTGGAGAAGTTTACCAAGAAGACCTCAAGGACACTATCTACCAGATTTGCGGACGCCGAGATGAACAATGGGAGTTAGTCAGCACCAAGAAGGATAGATCCATTGCATCTTTCATCCAGGAGTTAAACCATCACATTCGACGCCACGAGAACCAGATGTGCAATGACATGATAGAGTTGAAGAATGCGAAGGCAAGGATCATCGAGCTAGAAGGAGAACTGAAGTCTACACGCAAGGACTACATGGACGAGATCGTAGCTCTAGCAAGAAACAATTGCGATCTTAAGCAGGAGATTGAAGAACTCAAGAGGAAGTTAGCATCCAAAGAGGAAGACGAGTACGTCGCATGTCCGGACAACTACATCATCATCCGACGACACCGATTCGGATCCAAGTGAACCCGACTTTGAAGACGAAGCTGGAGCAGATATCATGGAGTCTTCCACCGGTTCAAATTTCTAGATGACCACCAGATAGTAGTAGTATTTTCCCCCATGTAAACACAATAGTCGAGCACTTTTGCGATAGTTTTTGGCCGTTTGTAAGCCCTTGTTTGATTGATTGAAGTGAATTGTGTGCTTTTGCCTCATGTGCATTGGGTAGTGTTTTCCCTTTAGACCTCACTCTATTCTTAATTCTCGTCTTTTCTAAACCCTCAGATGCCTCCGAGACGTGACAATGGATTTCCACCGGAGCTCACTCAGTTGATCCAGCAACAGAATCAATTGATGCAGATGTTAGTCCAGAACCAGCAGAACAACAACAACAACCCACCACCACCACCACCTGTTGACCACTTAGCCCGTTTCCTTAGGCTGAATCCGCCGGTGTTTTCCAGTAGCACCGAGCCGATAGTAGCAGACGATTGGCTCCGCAAGATAGGAAGGGAGTTGACCACTGCAGGATGCACGGATGGTGAGAAAGTGAAGTTTGCCGCACATCAGCTTGACAGGACCCGCGGCAGCATGGTGGGAGAATTTCACAGCCACCTACCCAGTTGACACTGTCACATGGGATCAGTTTCAGCAAGCTTTCCGCACTGCCCATGTTTCAGCAGGAGCTATGGCCATAAAGAAGCGTGAGTTTCGCAACTTACGCCAAGGAGGAAGGACAGTGGGCCAATACGTTGACGACTTCAGCAAGTTAGCACGTTATGCCCCAGATGACGTTGCTACGGATGCAGCTAAGCAGGAGAAGTTTCTGGAAGGACTGAATGATGAGCTAAGCATGCAGTTGATGGTAGCAAGTTTCAACAACTACCAAGGGTTGGTAGATCGTGCCATCATGATTGAAGGGAAGCAACAGCAGATTGAGAACCGTAAGAGGAAGTATGGACAGGGGAAGTATAACTCTGGAGCCCAGCAGAAGCCCCGTTTTACCCCTAAACCGGGATTTCAGTTTCAGCATACCCATGGAGGAGGTAGCTCGCACAACCATAATGGCCACAAGAATGGTAATGGGAATGGAGGAAGCAACGACCAGAATCGGACCATCCCACCAACCCCAACCAAGAGAGACCTGAGTCAAGTCACCTGTTTCAAGTGTTCCAAGACCGGACATTATGCCAATGAATGTCCCGAAGGCCAGAATGGAAATGGCAATGGAAGCTCTGGGAAGAAGCCAAACCCTTTCAACAGGGGACAGGTGAACCACATTAGTGTGGAGGAGGTTGAAGATCAGCCTGATGCAGTAATCGGTAAGTTTCTAGTTAAGTCATTTACCGCACTTGTCCTTTTTGATAGTGGTGCATCGCATTCATACATATCAAGGGGATTTGTGGATAAATATAACCTCTCAACCCAAGCCCTTAGGTCACCCATGTTAGTAAGCTCACCAGGAGCGGAGTATATGGCTAAACGATGGTGTGATCGGTTACCATTAAGGATTGGTAACTATGTTTTTCCCTCAGACCTAATAGTATTGGAATCTCAAGGATTGGATGTGATATTAGGCATGGATTGGTTATCAAAGTAGGAAGGGAATATTGAGTGTGCTAGTAAGTCAATTTTGCTTACCACACCGGAATGAAGAAGGATATTGCAGCATATGTAGCAGTTTGTGACGTATGTCAGAGAGTAAAGGCAGAGCATCAGAAGCCAGCAGGATTGTTACAACCATTGCCGATACCCGAGTGGAAGTGGGATAAGATAGGCATAGATTTTATCACCGGACTACCCAGGACGAAAGCAGGCTATGACTCAATATGGGTAGTAGTTGATCGTTTGACAAAGGTAGCACATTTTATTCTAGTTAAGACCACTTACACCAGTGCTAAGTTGGCAAAGATATACATGACTAGGATCATTTGTTTGCATGGAGTTCCGAGAAGTATCGTATCAGATAGAGGAACCCAATTTACCTCAAAGTTTTGGAATCAGTTGCATGAGACTTTAGGAACCAGATTAGAGTTCAGCACAACTTTTCATCCGCAGACAGATGGACAGACCGAGAGAGTCAATCAGATTTTGGAAGATATGCTGAGAGCTTGTGCACTAGATTATGGATCTAGTTGGGACGATAACTTGCTGTATGCGGAGTTTTCTTATAACAATAGTTATCAAACCAGTTTGAAGATGGCACCTTTCGAAGCTTTATACGGAAGGAGGTGCAGGACACCGTTGTCATGGGATGAAGTTGGAGACCGTCAGTTCTTTGGACCAGATTTAATTAAGGAGTCTGAACGGAAAGTTAAGTTGATTCGCGATAGGCTCAAGGTAGCCCAGTCCAGGCAGAAGAGCTACGCAGATTCTAAACGTAAGGAGACAGTCTATGAAACCGGAGACAGAGTTTATCTCCGAGTATCCCCACTTCGAGGAGTTAAGCGCTTTGGAGTTAAGGGAAAGTTAGCACCGCGTTTCGTTGGACCATACAAGATCTTGCAACGTATGGGAGAAGTCGCTTATAAGTTGGAATTACCAGAGGGACTGTCAGGAGTTCATGATGTATTCCATGTTTCTCAGCTGAAGAAATGTCATGCCAAGATGGCGGAGGTACCGCTAAGAGATACCGTGCCACTCGAAGCGATTCAGTTGAAGGACGACTTAACGTATGAGGAGAAACCAGTCAAGATTCTCGAGTTTGCCAGCAGAGTTACTCGCAGCAAGGTTATCAAGTTTTGCAAAGTTCAGTGGAACCACCACTCAGAGGATGAAGCCACCTGGGAGAGAGAAGAAGATTTTCTCAAAGACCACCGTCACCTATTTTCTAGCCAACCCGAATCTCGAGGGCGAGATTCATCTTAAGGGGGTTAGGTTTGTAACATCCCAAATTTGCAATTTGGAATGTTATACATTAGATCATCATGCATATCATATTTTCTTGCATTTTGGTTAATCCTAGAAATTTCACGCAACTCAAGGACCCACGGAGAGAGTTGGAGATTTCGTTATTTTCATAATTGAGAGTTTTCTCAAATTTTGAAAAGGGGATCATTTGATTTATTTATTTCATCTTCAATAATTTTTTCCGATATCAAAAATATAAGAGAGGGAATAATATGACTTTCCCAAATTGAGGAAAAATGAAGATTTAATGAATAAATCAAATTTTTGGTTTCAGTTTTGTTTGCTTTGTTTGGATAGGGAAAATGCGTGTTTTCAAAAATTGCATTTTAGGCCCGGAGTAAAGTTCATTTTGTTCGACTCATTTTTAGGAGTCGGGGAAAATTTACTTTAGATTTTTCGGAGTTCGTTTAGTCTCTTTTTCTTTTGTTTTCTGCGCGCGAAAACCAGTTAAAAAAGGAGCCTCCCGCCAGGCCAGCCGGGCCAAAGGCCCAGGCCAGCCACCGCCTCCCCAGCGCAGGCAGCCGGCCGCGCCAGGCCATCGCGCGCGCCAGGCACCAGAGGCAGGAGCCACCGCCGCCCCTTTTTGATTCCTAGTAGGACTTTAGTCCTACTCCGTTTCCTCTTTTTCTTTCCTATTCCTACTCTATTTCTTGTCCCCTACCCCAAGAAACCCCCTCCCCTCACCAATATAAATACCCCCACACCCCCCCTCCAAATCATCAAACCAAACCCCAAGCCCTACACCGCGCCCCTCACCCGCACCGCCGCGCCCCTCACCCATCGCCGCCGCCGCCGGAGCCCCTCGCCGGAGACCTCGTCGGAGGTTGCCCCACGTCTCTTTTCCTCGGATCATTTTCTTCTAATCGTTCCGATTCTTTTCTTCTCTTCTGATTCGTTTTCTAGATCGGTTTTTCGTTTCGGTTTTCTTCTCCGAAACCCTAGATCGGATTCGTTTTCTATTCTGATTTAGTTGCCTTTCGACCGTTCGCTGGACCGTTCGTCCTAACGAACGTGATCACCGTATTCTTCTAGGTTAACGAACGTCCGTTCGTTTAACCGTTCTTCTTTTTCTTCTCGTCGGATTTATTCCGCGATCGCGATCTCAGATCCGATCTTCGTTCTAGTTTATCTTCTCGCTCGTTTATCGGAATCAGGTGATTCAAGCGCCTGGAGTTTCGTTTCGAAACCGCCGTTCCATCTAATCAACTTAAACACGTTTTTGCCCTGGTAAAATTTGACCTAGATTCAACTTGCTAGAACCGAGTTGTTTTCTTCTGCCGTTTGTTTTCTGTTTCTTTGTTCGGTTCGTTCTTTCTTTGCAACCGGAGTTCTTAAGTTGAACTTTCTGGTTCGTTCTCTTGTTCGAGTTTTACCTGTGCATTAGATGAGTACTTATTGTATGCTTGTTGTTTGTCTGCGATAGATCACCCGGATTGTGCCGCCTGTTACTTCGAAACCCTAGGTCTCGCAGATCATCAGCAAGGCAAGTAACACTTTGATCATACCTTTTCTACAACCCATGTTTTATTGCATTAGATCAATCCTCTCACATTGCATGATTAGGATCTAATTAAACTGTGGGATGGGAAGTAGATGAGGTAGTACCTATTACCTGTTATTATGAAACCTTTGGGAGTTACTTCTACGTTTGCTTATTATGCCATGCTATGCTAGTAGACGTGGATTGGGTGAGTGATATCCATGACAGATGTGAGTTTCTTAATTTTAAATGGTTTATCTAAGGTGGCAACTTAAACACACATCTGGGTGGATTGAGGCACCTGATGTCTATCAGGACTTGCCTGTTTTTTTTTGGACCGCCACCCAGGCTCAAAGGGATCATAAGATCTTTCATGCTAGTAACTTCCGTGTGCAGCCACATGCTACTATGGGCTCTGGCATAGTTGACTAAGTTGTGCGAACTCTTACGGGGTGGCCTAGCAGATGTAGGGGTTGTAGGTGGTACGGTCTACCCCACATGTAAGGTGCTAGCGCTTCTGAAAGACTGTGTCTCGGTCATCCGTCTTCTCAAACACCATGTAGTGCGAGAAACCAAACGGAGGCGATCGAGTCTTGTGGGGAAAAGTGCGCAAACCTCTGCAGAGTGTACAAACTAATCATGATTAGCCGTGTCCCCGGTCATGGACAACTTGAGTATCTAGTACTTGAATATCATGTGAATCTCAACATGTTACTTCTAATTAATGTTGTTGGGTTTTAATTATTTTTAATTGGGATTGAGAATGCTGTCAACCATTCTCGATGTTTAACAACCACCATGATAGTTAAATAAACTTATTCCTTTGCAGTAGGGAAAAACTAGCTTTACGCAAAAACTATAACCATAGAGCTTTCCACCAGCGATATAAGCATATAAGTCGTGGTTCTATACTCAGTGATGCCGTTGGAGTTGATGGACCCATTTATCTTCCGAGTCTTCCGCTGTTATCGTTATTAGATGGCCTTAAGCCATTTTTATTGTAATAAGATCTCTTTGAGACAACGTTGTAATAAGTGTGTGATTGCCACTCTGCTATAAATCCTTCGCTGTACTATGTGGTGTCAGCATTACTGATCTAGGGATGACACCGGAGCACAGTAGACTTGATCCATTCGGGTCGGGTCGCCACAATGCACCTCCAGAATAAGGAATTAATCATTTGGATGAAACAAGAATAAGAATTACATTATGCTTGTCCTTCATCAATTAAATTCATGACAATCAATGGATTTGACATACTACTTATTCTCGTAGAAAGGATTAAGATAGATATCGCGCCAACTTGAGAAGTCTACATAAATTCCGGTGGAATCGAAACAACGAATGAATTGATATGATAACCAAGGAAGAGAACTCTTAAACTAATCACCGTTAGGATTGACAACGACTAAATAAATATGATAGCAAGGAAGAAAAATCCTGAATAGCCACCGTAAGAATTGGAAAAGAACGAAGGAAGATAAAGAAGCACCGGGAAGAATAAGAGAACAAAAGAAGATACTGTTGGGGAACGTAGCAGAAATTCAAAATTTTCCTACGTATCACCAAGATCTATCTATGGAGAAACCAGCAACGAGGGGAAGGAGAGTGCATCTACATACCCTTGTAGATCGCTAAGCGGAAGCGTTCAAGTGAACGGGGTTGATGGAGTCGTACTCGTCGTGATTCAAATCACCGATGATCCTAGTGCCGAACGGACGGCACCTCCGCGTTCAACACACGTACAACCCGGTGACGTCTCCCATGTCTTGATCCAGCAAGGAGAGAGGGAGAGGTTGAGGAAGACTCCATCCAGCAGCAGCACAACGGCGTGGTGGTGGTGGAGGAGCGTGGCAATCCTGCAGGGCTTCGCCAAGCACCACGGGAGAGGAGAAGAACTTGGGAGAGAGGGAGGGGCTGCACCAAAGGCATAAGGTGTGTTTGAGAGGCCCTCCTACCCCACTATATATAGGGATCCCAAGGGGGGGGGGTGCGCCAGCCCCTAGGAGATCCAATCTCCAAGGGGCGGCGGCCAGGGGAGGAGTCCTCCCCCCCCCCAAGGCACCTAGGAGTGCCTTCCCCTGCTGGGACTCTTCCTTTAGGGTTTCCCCAGGCGCATGGGCCTCTTGGGGCTGGTGCCCTTGGCCCATGTAGGCCAAGGCGCACCCCCTACAGCCCATGTGGCCCCCGGGGTAGGTGGCCCCACCCGGTGGGCCCCCGGGACCCTTCCGGTGGTCCCGGTACAATACCGATGACCCCGAAACTTGTCCCGATGGCCGAAGGACTTCCTATATATAAATCTTTACCTCCGGACCATTCCGGAACTCCTCGTGACGTCCGGGATCTCATCCGGGACTCCGAACAACATTCGGTAACCACATACAAGCTCTCTATAACCCTAGCATCATCGAACCTTAAGTGTGTAGACCCTACGGGTTCGGGAAGCATGCAGACATGACCGAGACATTCTCCGGTCAATAACCAACAGCGGGATCTGGATACCCATGATGGCTCCCACATGTTCCACGATGATCTCATCGGATGAACCACGACGTCAAGGACTTAATCAATCTCGTATACAATTCCCTTTGTCTATCGGTATGTTACTTGCCCGAGATTCGATCGTCGGAATCCAATACCTAGTTCAATCTCGTTACCGGCAAGTCTCTTTACTCGTTCCGTAACACATCATCCCGTGATCAACTCTTTAGTCACATTGCGCATATGATGATGTCCTACCGAGTGGGCCCAGAGATACCTCTCCGCTTACACGGAGTGACAAATCCCAGTCTCGATTCGTGCCAACCCAACAGACACTTTCGGAGATACCTGTAGTGCACCTTTATAGTCACCCAGTTACGTTGTGACGTTTGGTACACCCAAAGCATTCCTACGGTATCCGGGAGTTGCACAATCTCATGGTCTAAGGAAATGATACTTGACATTTAGAAAAGCTTTAGCCATACGAACTACACGATCTAGTGCTATGCTTAGGATTGGGTCTTGTCCATCACATCATTCTCCTAATGATGTGATCCCGTTATCAATGACATCCAATGTCCATGGTTAGGAAACCGTAACCATCTATTGATCAACGAGCTAGTCAACTAGAGGCTTACTAGGGACATGGTGTTGTCTATGTATCCACACATGTATCTGAGTTTCCTATCAATACAGTTATAGCATGGATAATAAACGATTATCATGAACAAGGAAATATAATAATAACTAATTTATTATTGCCTCTAGGGCATATTTCCAACAGTCTCCCACTTGCACTAGAGTCAATAATCTAGTTCACATCGCCATGTGATTAACACTCACAGGTCACATCGCCATGTAACCAACATCCAAAGAGTTTACTAGAGTCAATAATCTAGTTCACATCACTATGTGATTAAACACTCAATGAGTTCTGGGTTTGATCATGTTGCTTGTGAGAGAGGTTTTAGTCAACGGGTCTGAACCTTTCAGATCCGTGTGTGCTTTACAAATCTCTATGTCATCTCCTAGATGTAGCTACCACGTTCTATTTGGAGCTATTCCAAACAACTGTTCTACTTGAAGCTATTCTAAATTGTTGCTCCATTATACGTATCTGGCATCTCTACTCAGAGCTATCCGGATAGGTGTTAAGCTTGCATCGACGTAACCCTTTACGACGAAATCTTTTACCACCTCCATAATCGAGAAAATTCCTTAGTCCACTAGTTACTAAGGATAACTTTGACTGCTGTCTTGTGATCCGTTCTTGGATCACTCTTGTACCCCTTGACTGACTCATGGCAGGGCACACTTTAGGTGCGGCACACAGCATAGCATACTGTAGAGCCTATGTCTTAAGCATAGGGGACGACCTTCATCCTTTCTCTCTATTCTGCCGTGGTCGAGCTTTAAGTCTTAACTTCATACCTTACAACTCAGGCAAGAACTCCTTCTTTGACTGATCCATCTTGAACAACTTCAAGATCATGTCAAGGTATGTGCTCATTCGAAAGTACCATTAAGCGTTTTGATCTATCCTTATAGATCTTGATGCTCAATGCTCAAGTAGCTTAATCCAGGCTTTCCATTGAAAAACACTTTCCAAATAACCCTATTTGATTTCCAAAAATTCTACGTCATTTCTGATCAAAAATATGTCAACAACATATATTCATCAGAAATTCTATAGTGCTCCCACTCACTTCTTTGGAAATACCAGTTTCTCATAAACTTTGTATACACCCAAAATCTTTGATCATCTCATCAAAGCATACATTCCAACTCCGAGATGCTTACTCCAGTCCTTAGAAGGATTGCTGGAGCTTTGCATACTATTAACATCTTTCTGGGATTGACAAAACCTTTCGGTTGTATCACATACAACCTTTCCTCAAGAAAAATCGTAGAGGAAACAATGTTTTGACATCCTATCTGCAAGATTTCATAAATAATGCAGTGACTGCTAATATAATTCCAACAGACTCTTAGCATCGCTACGAGTGAGAAAATCTCGCCGTAGTCAACTCCTTGAAATTGCCGGAAAACATCTTAATGACAAGTCGAGCTTTCTTAATGGTGATACATACCATCATTGTCCGTCTTCCTTTTAAAATCCATCTGTACTCAACAGCCTTACAACCATCAAGTAGTTCTTCCAAAGTCTACACTTTGTTTTCATACATGGATCCTCTCTCGGATTATATGGCCTCAAGCCATTTATCGGAATCCGGGCCCACCATCGCTTCTCCATAGCTCGTAGGTTCATTGTTGTCTAGCAACATGACTTCCAAGACAGGATTACGTACCACTCTGAAGTAGTACGCATCCTTGTCATCCTACGAGGTTTGGTAGTGACTTGATCTAAAGTCTCATGATCACTATCATAAGCTTCCACTTCAATTGGTGTAGGTGCCATAGGAACAACTCTTTGTGCCCTGCTATACACTGGTTGAAGAGACGGTTCAACAACCTTATCAAGTCTCCATCATCCTCCCACTCAATTCTTTCGAGAGAAACTTTTCCTCGAGAAAGGACCCGATTCTAGAAACAATCCCTTATTGCTTTCGGATCTGAGACAGGAGGCATACCCAACTGTTTTGGGTGTCCTATGAAGATGCATTTATCCGCTTTGGGTTCGAGCTTATCAGCCTGAAACTTTTTCACATAAGCATCACAGTCCCAAACTTTTAAGAAATGACAGCTTAGGTTTCTCTAAACCATAGTTCATACGGTGTCATCTCATCGGAATTACGTGGTGCCCTATTTAAAGTGAATGTGGTTGTCTCTAATGCCTAACCCATAAACTATCGTGGTAATTCGATAAGAGACATCATGGTATGCATCATATCCAATAGGGTGCAGTTATGATGTTCGGACACACCATCACACTATGGTGTTCCAGGCTGTATTAGTTGTGAAATGATTTCCACAATGTCTTAATTTTGTGCCAAACTCGTAATTCAGATATTCATCTCTATGATCATATCATAGATCTTTTATCCTCTTGTCACGACGATCTTTCAACTTCACACTGAAATTACTTGAACCTTTCAATAATTCAGACTCGTGATTCATCAAGTAAATGTACTCAACATCTACTCAAATCATCTGTGAAGAAAGAACATAACGATATCCACTACATGCCTCAGCACTCATTGGACTGCACACATCAAAATGTATTACTTCCAACAATTTGCTTTCTAGTTCCATTTTACTGAAACCGAGGCTTTCAGTCATCTTGCCCATGTGGTATGATTTGCATGTCTCAAGTGATTCAAAATCAAGTGAGTCCAAATGGTCCATTCGCATGGAGTTTCTTCATGCATATCTACCAACAAACATGGTTCGCATGTCTCAATCCTTTCAAAAATGAGTGAGTCCAAAGATCCATCAACATGGAGCTTCTTCATGCGTTTTATACCGATATGACTTACGTGGCAGTGCCACAAGTAGGTGGTACTATCATTACTATCTTTTGGCATGAACATGTGTATCACTACGATCGAGATTTAATAAATCATTCATTTTAGGTGTAAGACCATTGAAGGTATTATTCAAATGAACAGAGTAACTATTATTCCCTTTAAATGAATAACCGTATTGAGATAGACATAATCCAATCATGTCTATGCTCAACGCAAACACCAATCTCGTTGGTCGAGGGAGCGTGCGATGCTTGATCATATCAACATTGAAAACACTTCCAACACATATCGTCAGCTCACCTTTAGCTAGTCTCCGTTTATTCCGTAGCTTTTATTTCGAGTTACTAACACTTAGCAACCGAACCAGTATCTAATACCCTGGTGCTACTAGGAGTACTAGTAAAGTACACATCAACACAATGTATATCCAATATACTACTATCGACTTTGCCAGCCTTCTCATCTACCAAGTATCTAGGGTAATTCTGCTCCAGTGGCTGTTCCCCTTATTACAGAAGCACTTAGTCTCGGGTTTGGGTTCAACCTTGGGTTTCTTCACTGGAGCAGCAGCTGAATTGCCGTTTCATGAAGTATCCCTTTGTTCCCTTGCCCTTCTTGAAACTAGTGGTTTCACCAACCATCAACAATTGATGCTCCTTCTTGATTTCTACTTTCGCGGTGTCAAACATCGCGAATATCTCAAGGATCATCATATATGTCCCTGATATATCATAGTTCATCACGAAGCTCTAGCAGCTTGGTGGTAATGACTTCGGAGAACCATCACTATTTCATCTGGAAGATCAACTCCCACTCGATTCAAGCGATTGTTGTACTCAGACAATCTGAGCACAAGTTCAACAATTGAGCTTTTCTCCTTAGTTTGTAGGCTAAGAAAATCGTCGGAGGTCTTATACCTTTTGACGTGGGCACGAGCCTGAAATCCCAATTTCAGCCCTCGAAACATCTCATATGTTTCGCGACGTTTCAAAAACGTCTTCGGTGCCTCAACTCTAAACCGTTTAACTGAACTATCACGTAGTTATCAAAACGTGTATGTCAGATGTTCGCAACATCCACAAACAACGTTCGAGGTTCAGCACACTGAGCGGTGCATTAAGGACATAAGCCTTTTATAAAGCAATGAGGACAATCCTCAGTTTACGGACCTAGTCCGCATAATTGCTACTATTAACTTTCAACTAAATTTTCTCTAGGAACATATCTAAACAGTAGAACTAAAGCGCGAGCTACAACATAATTTGCAAAGACCTTTTGACTATGTTCAGGATAATTAAGTTCATCTCATGAACTCCCACTCAGATAGACATCCCTCTAGTCATCTAAGTGATTACATGATCCGAGTCAACTAGGCCGTGTCCGATCATCACGTGAGACGGACTAGTCATCATCGGTGAACATCTTCATGTTGATCGTATCTACCATACGACTCATGCTCGACCTTTCGGTCTCTTGTGTTCCGAGGCCATGTCTGTACATGCTAGGCTCGTCAAGTTAACCCTAAGTGTTTTGCATGTGTAAAACTGTCTTACACCCGTTGTATGTGAACGTAAGGATCTATCACACCCGATCATCACGGCGTGCTTCGAAACGACGAACTGTAGCAACGGTGCACAGTTAGGGGAGAACACTTCTTGAAATTTTAATGAGGGATCATCTTATTTACTACCGTCGTTCTAAGTAAACAAGATGCATAAACATAATAAACATCACATGCAATTATATAGTAGTGACATGATATGGCCAATATCATATAGCTCCTTCGATCTCCATCTTCGGGGCTCCATGACCATCTTGTCACCGGCATGACACCATGATCTCCATCATCATGATCTCCATCATCGTGTCTTCATGAATTTGTCTCGCCAACGACATGCAAGTCGTGATTCCCTTGACAAGAACATGATCAATCTCATACATCACATATATCATTCATCACATCCTTTTGGCCATATCACATCACATAGCATACCCTGCAAAAACAAGTTAGACGTCCTCTAATTGTTGTTTGCATGTTTTACGTGGCTGCTATGGGTTTCTAGCAAGAACGTTTCTTACCTACGCAAAGACCACAACGTGATATGCCAATTGCTATTTACCCTTCATAAGGACCCTTTTCATCGAATCCGATCCGACTAAAGTGGGAGAGACAGACACCCGCTAGCCACCTTATGCAACTAGTGCATGTCAGTCGGTGGAACCAGTCTCACGTAAGAGTACGTGTAAGGTTGGTCCGGGCCGCTTCATCCCACGATGCCGCCGAATCAAGATAAGACTAGTAACGGCAAGCATATTGAACAAAATCAACACCCACAACTACTTTGTGTTCTACTCGTGCATAGAATCTACGCAATAGACCTAGCTCATGATGCCACTGTTGGGGAACGTAGCAAAAATTCAAAATTTTCCTACGTGTCACCAAGATCTATCTATGGAGAAACCAGCAATGAGGGGAAGGAGAGTGCATCTACATACCCTTGTAGATCGCTAAGAGGAAGCGTTCAAGTGAACGGGGTTGATGGAGTCGTACTCGTCGTGATTCAAATCACCGATGATCCTAGTGCCGAACGGACGACACCTCCGCGTTCAACACACGTACAGCCCGGTGACGTCTCCCATGCCTTGATCCAGCAAGGAGAGAGGGAGAGGTTGAGGAAGACTCCATCCAGCAGCAGCACAACGGCGTGGTGGTGGTGAAGGAGCGTGGCAATCCTGCAGGGCTTCGCCAAGCACCGCAGAAGAGGAGAAGAACTTGGGAGAGAGGGAGGGGCTGCACCAAAGGCAAAAGGTGTGTTTGAGAGGCCCTCCTACCCCACTATATATAGGGATCCCAAGGGGGGGTGCGCCAGCCCTAGGAGATCCAATCTCCTAGGGGGCGGCGGCCAGGGGAGGAGTCCTCCCCCCCAAGGCACCTAGGAGGTGCCTTCCCCTACTGGGACTCTTCCTTTAGGGTTTCCCCAGGCGCATGGGCCTCTTGGGGCTGGTGCCCTTGGCCCATGTAAGCCAAGGCGCACCCCCTACAGCCCATGTGGCCCCCTGGGGTAGGTGGCCCCACCCGGTGGGCCCCCGGGACCCTTCCGGTGGTCCCGGTACAATACCGATGAACCCGAAACTTGTCCCGATG
The DNA here is from genome assembly GCF_003073215.2 of Triticum urartu. Taxonomy (NCBI): domain Eukaryota; kingdom Viridiplantae; phylum Streptophyta; class Magnoliopsida; order Poales; family Poaceae; genus Triticum; species Triticum urartu. The sequence continues at coordinate 415,447,447 of NC_053025.1, forward strand.
GCCGAAATAGGACTTCCTATATATAAATCTTTACCTCCGGACCATTCCGGAACTCCTCGTGACGTCCGGGATCTCATCCGGGACTCCGAACAACATTCGGTAACCACATACAAGCTTCCTCTGTAACCCTAGCATCATGGAACCTTAAGTGTGTAGACCCTACGGGTTCGGGAAGCATGCAGACATGACCGAGACATTCTCCGGTCAATAACCAACAGCGGGATCTGGATACCCATGATGGCTCCCACATGTTCCACGATGATCTCATCGGATGAACCACGACGTCAAGGACTTAATCAATCTCATATACAATTCCCTTTGTCTATCGGTATGTTACTTGCCCGAGATTCGATCGTCGGAATCCAATACCTAGTTCAATCTCGTTACCGGCAAGTCTCTTTACTCGTTCCATAACACATCATCCCGTGATCAACTCTTTAGTCACATTGCGCATATGATGATGTCCTACCGAGTGGGCCCAGAGATACCTCTCCGCTTACACGGAGTGACAAATCCCAGTCTCGATTCGTGCCAACCCAACAGACACTTTCGGAGATACCTGTAGTGCACCTTTATAGTCACCCAGTTACGTTGTGACGTTTGGTACACCCAAAGCATTCCTACGGTATCCGGGAGTTGCACAATCTCATGGTCTAAGGAAATGATACTTGACATTTAGAAAAGCTTTAGCATACGAACTACATGATCTAGTGCTATGCTTAGGATTGGGTCTTGTCCATCACATCATTCTCCTAATGATGTGATCCCGTTATCAACGACATCCAATGTCCATGGTTAGGAAACCGTAACCATCTATTGATTAACGAGCTAGTCAACTAGAGGCTTACTAGGGACATGGTGTTGTCTATGTATCCACACATGTATCTGAGTTTCCTATCAATACAATTATAGCATGGATAATAAACGATTATCATGAACAAGGAAATATATAATAATAACCAATTTATTATTGCCTCTAGGGCATATTTCCAACAAAAAACGTCTCAAATTTCGAGGTGACAAGCTGCCACTGACGGGAAAAAGAATTGGATTGATAAATATGAACACGGACACAAGAAACTATTTCACCAGGAGAGATAAATGAAGAACTTGGGTCATTTATACACACCATAGATAGCAACAATCCTTAGGGAAGGCTTTAGGTGAAATATAACCCAAGACAATTCCAGCGAATAGGATGATGGATTTAAAATACCTCATTGTTAACAATGTGTGAATCATGAAGCATGAACTCAAATTATCAAGAATGACGTAAAACCACCTCCAATGATATGGAAGAAAGAATTGTACTCCGGATAGCAAGATGAAGAATGCTTGAGCTCTTAGAAAGGAATCTCAATGAACACTTGGAGAAGGGATATAAATCCTTGATGAACCATCATGTAGAACCTTTATGAAGAACTCCGGTAAACAAAAGAATGATCAAACGAAAGAAAGAGAAGTTAAAAATACAAGGTGAAACCTTGCGATGATTTAGATGGAGCTTCGTGGTGATATAATTGCGAGAGCTTGGATCTCCGGGAAAAGAAAGATGAGCACTTGAAACCAAGAACTTAATCATCGTGAACAAACTCCGGGAGAAAAGATTAACATATGGATGAAACAAGAATAAGAATTACATTATGCTTATCCTTCACCAATTTAATTGATGACAAACAATGGATTTGGCACACTACTTATTCTCGTAGCAAGGATTAAGAGAGATATAGCGCCAACTTGGGAGAGTCTCCTATGAACCGCCGGTAGAATTGAAACAATGAATGAATTGATATGATAAACGAAGGAAGAGGAACTCTTGAACGAACCACCGTAAGAATTAAAATAAACGAAGTAAAAGATAAAGAAACACCGGGAAGAATTTGCAAATGGACGAAGATACTTGGGACAAACTAGATACATGAGAACGAAGGGATGACGACTGATTAGAGAAAACTTGAATGATGCACCGGTAAGATTTGGAGAAAGAGAGCTGAAAGCTGAGAATGAATAAATCTGAGATGATGGACTCCGGATGAACAAACTGAACAGAATATTGAATTGCTCCGGATAGGAGAAAAGAATTCTCACAATCGAAAACAATTATGAGAGGATGGTACGAAGCTAGAGCTATGAATCTTGAAGAGAAAGGAGCAAGATTTAGAGGAAAAATCTTCTTCGGTCTTCAATTCTGAGAATGACGACGAGAAACACCACCATGAATTATTGAGGCACTCCGGAATGAAGAATGTAAAGGTTGAGCCAACGATGAAAAGAATTTGAAAGATCTTGGAGAAACCCTCTAACTGATGAAAATTCATTCTTACGTCACACTTCGAAAAGAAATTTGGATAGCTCCGGGAAAATAAGAAGAGTCAGGTAAGATCCTAGGAAAAGACCTGTGGGTTAGAGCCCACTGAAAAGATACACGTTGAACAATTTAAAAGAGAGAATGCACCAGTAAGATTAAATGGCTAGAATGAGATAACAACCTCGAAATAGGTTTGAATGGATCTTGAATGAATAAACGAGCCTTCTGAGATATCTTCAGCACTCCAGAACAAATGAATAGCGAGAAGTGAAATATTATGAGGTGCACCGGTATGAGAAGGCATTTTGGGCAAAAGAAAAGGAGTATGATCAATACCAAAGCTTGAATTAAATCCACCGGAGAAGAAAATGAGTGACGAGAGACGAACTTGAAGCTTCGATAGCATCTTCTTGCGAATCACCGGATACGAATATTGACGAAAAAGGAATGGAGAAGCTTCCCATCAATAAAATGGATACTTGATTAAGAAATATGAGTCCTTGAAAAAAACAAGGGTGGGAGGGTGGGAAAAACAAAGGCAACTTGAGGACGATGAAACGAACAACGTTGAGAAGAACTGATAATTGATCTTGCGAATGTTGACAATTGATCCCACTTGAAGAGAAGCACACCGGTTGAAAAGGATTGACATGACAATCTCGATTATCATGAGGGATTAGTATTCACATAGGAGTATGAGAACACCGTTTAGGAAAGGTATGGAATCAACATTTGACTTCGAAGCAACTCGAATACCACAGCTCAAAAACAAAACAAAGGATTGGCTTGCAGAATAAGCCGGAACAAACATATGATAGAGATTTCATCCGAAGTTTTCGTGGTGGGGCCTACACGGGCTCGATCGTACAACACCATCATGTACAAGGCAGTGCACATGACATACGAAGCATCCCCGAGTCAGCATAGCCAAGGACTCTTTAAGACACAACGAGACCACTGTAAAACCAACCGTGGATAGGCGGACCACCAGACGTCGAACCCCAATTTCATATAATACATCTGTCGGAAAGATATCCTAAGAGCTACTTGAATTCCCACTTATAAACTCCCAAAATTTTCCGGTTATGCAATCAGGTGTTGGGGATACAGGGGAAGCATAATATCTCACCCAAACTAGCAAATCCTACATCCAGCTGTATCCATCCTTCAACACATAACCAAGAAACCTTCGGAAATCGTCTACCTCAACCTTCGAAAAGCATCCGTTATACGAGTTATGGCAATACTCCCGAACTCCCGCCCCAGTACTGGGTGGCATCGAGGTTATCTCACCAACAACTGCATAAAAGAAATTTTTGATGTCGGCGAAACTACTCTCAGGTATTCCAGAACTGCAATGATAAAATTGTGATGACAACACCTCGGAGCTCAACTCCCCGGGACACTGCCACAACCCCTAAATGACAGGAGGCACCAAGAACAAGTTCTCATCCCAAAACCATTGGAACGATTCCAAGATACCCGCATGATCCAATTTTTTTTTAGTGAAATTTGAGAAGAGAAGAGTCAAAACTCTACGTCAGGATGCCTCACCAGAGCGACGAAGGGACTGAGGAGTAAAAAGAAGTCCTAACTCTCCGATATATATAATTCCTAAATGACTCAAAACATTTCTAGACTCAATAACGCCAGCGATTTGATCAAGCAGGGGGCTCCTAAGGTCAGGGAAGGCTCTGATTACCAACTTGTAACGCCCTCGATGCAGCTATATCTCCCACGTGTCGAAGCATGACTTAGAGGCATAACCGCACTGAAAGCAATGTCGCAAGTGAGGTAATCTTCACACAACCCATGTAATACATAAGGGAACAAGATAAATAGTTGGCTTACAATCGCCACTTCACATAATTACAGGAATAAAGCATTACAACATCCAAATACAATCAAGGTCCGACTACGGAACCAAAATAAAGAGCAACCCCAAATGCGACAAGGTCCCCCGATCGACCCCAACTGGGCTCCACTACTGATCAACTAGAAACGAAACAAGACAAAGGACAAGATCTTCATCGAGCTCATCCTTGAGCTTGGTTGCGTCACCTGCTCGGTAAATTCGGCACCTGCAAACTGGTTTTGGAAGTATCTGTGAGTCACGGGGACTCAGCAATCTCACACCCTCGCGATCAAGACTATTTAAGCTTATAGGTAGCTAAAAGGTATGAGGTGGAGCTGCAGCAAGCGACTAGCATATATAGTGGCAAACATACGCAAAAGAGAGCGAGAAGAGAAGGCAAAAGCACGGTCGAACAACTATGATCAAGAAGTGATCCTAAAATAACCTATGTCAAACATAACTCCAACATCGTGTTCACTTCCCGGACTCCACCGAGAAGAGACCATCACGGTTACACACGTGGTTGATGTATTTTAATTAAGGTCAACTTCAGGTTTTCTACAACCGGACATTAACAAATTCCCATCTGCCCATAACCGCGGGCACGGCTTTCGAAAGTTCAACTCCTTGCAGGGGTGTCCCAACTTAGCCCATCACAAGCTCTCACGGTCAACGAAGGATATTCCTTCTAGCGCGAAGACCCGATCAGACTCGGAATCCCGGTTACAAGACATTTCGACAATGGTAAAACAAGACCAGCAAAGCCACCCAGATGTGCCGACAAATCCCGATAGGAGCTGCACATATCTCGTTCTCAGGGCACACCGGATGAGCCAGACGTCGGGTGGGCCAGCCCAGAGTTGCCCTGGTAGCTCCAGACATCGCTCAGTTTGGACCAACACTCAGAGGAGCACTGGCCCGGGGGTTTAAAATAAAGATGACCCTTGAGTCTGCAGAACCCAAGGGAAAGAAAAGGCTAGGTGGCGAATGGTAAAACCAATGTTGGGCCATGCTGGAGGAGTTTTATTCAAGGCGAACTGTCAAGGGGTTCCCATTACAACCCAACCGCGTAAGGAACGCAAAATCCGGGAACATAACACTGATATGACGGAAACTAGGGCGGCAAGAGTGGAACAAAACACCAGGCATAAGGCCGAGCCTTCCACCATTTACCAAGTATATAGATGCATTAATTAAATAAGAGATATTGTGATATCCCAACAAAATACCCATGTTCCAAACATGGAACAAGCTCCAATCTTCACCGGCAACTAACAACGCTATAAGAGGGGCTGAACAAAGCGGTAACATAGCCAAACAACGGTTTGCTAGGACAAGGTGGGTTAGAGGCTTGGCTTAACAATATGGGAGGCATGGTAAGCAAGTGGTAGGTATCGCAGCATAGGCATAGCAAAAGAGCGAGCAACTAGCAAGAAAAGATAGAAGTGATTTCGAGGGTATGGTCATCTTGCCTGAGATCCCGCAAGGAAGAAGAACGAGTCCATGAAGAAGGCAAACGGACGTAGTCGAACGGGTCCTCACAAACGCGACGTTCTCGGAACCAACCCGAAGAAGCAACACCGGAAAGAAGCACACAACATAGTAAACAACCAACACATAATCATGGCATGATGCATAATCAAGTATGATGCATGTCCGGTTTAATGAAGCATGGCATGGCAAAAATACACAAACAACCCTACAAATTAAGTGAAGCTCAATATGCAACTCCGTTGCATATTGACGAAACACCACATCAATTATTTAGTTCACTCCCGGTTAGGTACTCAACAATATTAAAGGTTGGTTAACATGGCAAGAGGTGACGCATAACAAAACTATACCATCTAAACAATTTAAATGGTGCCGGATATAGCAAACAACAAACCCGGTAAAACCCCATATGCATTTAGCAAATTAATACAAACAACAATTTTAAACATTCTTGATGTTGTTAACATGATGCGGATGACATGTGCAAGTTTATGCAATTTTTATTAAAAGTTGATAAGAGCATAATGAAGCATTTGTCACCGTGGTGGAAAGAAAGGCTGCCATGGTGACGAATCCGAAAATGATGCCATGGCACCATATCGGTTCTGGTAGCTCATGGAGATACCGCTGCAAAGGAAGCAAGGGCGCGCATGTTCAGAACATGTTAGAGATGGTGGGGTGATCCCGGATACCGGGTGTCCCATGAGTCGACGACGGTGTCAAACGAGGGAACAACTAACGTTCACGGGCGGATTACAACAACCAACATGCATTCGTTCCACGGATCATCAACTCGGCGGTTATACCTTTCGGAGCGTGCATTATCGGAATGGTTCGGGTCAAGCGGTGTAGTCGTTCACGATCGTCCTGGGAAGTAGTGGTACTTGGCGATGGTAGAGGAAGTAGTTGTTCACGGTTCGTTGTGGGAAGTAGTCGTTCTCGTGGCGATGGTAGTCATTCATGTTCTTAGTCTCACAAGTTTCCGTAGCTATTCAGGGGCACCGCGAGAAACTTGACGTCCACGGAGTCTTCGAGGGTCGACGGTAGTGATACTTGGCAAAATGCATGTCGACGGTAGTTGTTCTCGTATCGTCGTGGTACTTGGCGATTTTGGAGACGACGGAAGACGAACTTGGTGGTTCTCGTTGACCTAGTACTTGGCGTTATTTCCGGTTCGGTGATCATTTTAGGCATCGGGCGTCGAGGTCTCCGGCCGTAGTGGTACTTGTCGAAGTGCACGTCAACGGTTCTCGAACTTGATGTTTTTGGTTCGTGGGTCTTCGGCGTCGGTAGTTGCTCTTGGCGTCGGGCGTCGAGGTACTTGGCGATCATGGGATTCCAATGAAGACAGTAGAGGTACTTGACGCAAAACTTTGTAGTCATTCGGGCGCCTGTGGAGGAACTTGACGTTCGCGGTGTCCCGGTCTTGGCCATGGAGAGGGGCGCAGCCCACACAAGGAGGGGAGACCCTGGTGGGTGCACTGGGCCTGCGCGTGCAGCGGTCAACAAGGCTGGGTGCTGCTAGTCATCTCCTTCACTAGGAGACGGAATGAAGGCGCAGCAGGAGTGCAAGCAGGGGGATGGTGCTGGTCATCGTCGTTCGGCGCAACAGAAACAGGGTAGGCCAGCGACGGGGGCTTGGGGAGGTCGATCCGGTCGCCTCTGAGGCTTGGGCACGCCGGAGCTTCGAACAGGAGGCGGCGGACGGCATCCACGGCCATGGCTGCTCCCGGAGCTTCCTCACAGGCGCGCGGACAAAGGCAAGGCACGGGAGCTCGAGGTCGATGGTGTCGGGCGCGATGGAGCTCGGTGGGCGTGCGGCAGAAGGAGCAACACCGACAGGACGAGGGGCTCGGTGACGCGGACTTGTAGCGCCGGCGACGGGCGTGATGTCTGCGGGCGCAGGTGCTCGAGGAGCTCCTCTCCTCGGGTGCCTAGGCGACGGGGAGCTTGGTGAGGAGGAGGCGCGACAAGGTGGCTCCAGCAAGGGCACCGGCCTGCTGGGTGGTCGGTGCGGGCGCCATGGCCGGAGGCCAAGGTAGTGGACAAGGGGATCGGGGGAATGGGAAGCTGCTCCTCTGCGTGCAAGTGTTGGGAGGAGGACGAGGGAAAGAGAGGCAGCGAGTATGGAAGAGATCGAGAGGGAGATGGGATCGAGCGAGATGGAGGAGTCGGCTCCCTGGTGGCGCGAAGGGAGAGGTGAGGGAGGAGGGGATCGGGCCTAGGTTGCTCGGGCGCCCAGGGTTAGAGGAGTTAGATGGGCCGGCTGGGCCTAGCAGGCCGGCCTAGCCTGGGCTAGCTACCACACATAGAAGAGGAGGGAGAGAGAAAAGAGTAGGGCCTGACAGAAAAGAAAGGTTCTCCCTTTTTTTTAATTCCAACACAAGAAGGAAAAAGAGGAAGGTTACAAATTTATTTGAAGGGTCAAATAAATTTGAATCAAGCTGGAATTTGGCATGCGGCTACTAGGACATATATCAAAGCACCACAACTAGAATGGGAGTGAGCAAGATTGCAAAGTTTCAAATTAAAAGCATTTGAATTTAATTCAAATGTTTTGAACAAGGGGGGATTTTGAAGTGCCCAAAAATGTTCGGGTTTTTAGTGGAGCTCCGGAAAATGACGAAAGGATATATGGAAAAGTTAGAGGTCAAGAGTTGTGATAACAAAGGCATTGGGATTTTGCAAGTGTGTTATGGTGAATTTCAAAATTAAAGAAAATATTTAATATAGTTCCCTACTATCGGGAGGATATGTGTTATAAAGAGAACTCACCATGTGAATTCCATCGATTTAAATGGATCAAAGATCCATGCCATTTATTTAGTTGAGTTAAATAAAATGACACGATGGCATGATGACATGATGCAATGCAAAAATAAAACGGCAGGCACGAATGAAACGCACGGCGAAACCCGGAATATATGGAGGTCTTCTCGAGCATCGGTCTCGGGGCGTCACAATTCCACATCAAAAATTCTGTTTTTATCATTTACCTACTCAAGGACGAGCAGGAATTAAGCTTGGGGATGCTTGATACGTCTCCAACGTATCTATAATTTTTGATTGCTCCATGCTATATTATCTTCTGTTTTGGACATGATTGGGCTTTATTATTCACTTTTATATTATTTTTGGGACTAACCTTAACCGGAGGCCCAGCCCAGAATTGCTGTTTTTTGCCTATTTTAGGGTTTCGAAGAAAAGGAATATCAAACGTAGTCCAAACGGAATAAAACCTTCGGGAACGTGATTTTTGGAACGAACAAAATCCAGGAGACTTGGACCCTACGTCAAGCAACCAATAGGGAGGCCACGAGGTAGGGGAGCGCTCCTACCCCCCAGGCGCGCCCTCCACCCTCGTGGCCCCCCTGTTGCTCCACCGACGTACTCCTTCCTCCTATATATACCTACGTACCCCCAAATGATCAGATACGGAGCCAAAATGGTAATTCCACCACCGTAACTTTCTGTATCCATGAGATCCCATCTTGGGGCCTGTTCCGGAGCTCCGCCGGAGGGGGCATCGATCACGGAGGGCTTCTACATCAACACCATAGCCTCTCCGATGAAGTGTGAGTAGTTTACCTCAAACCTTCGGGTCCATAGTTATTAGCTAGATGGCTTCTTCTCCCTTTTTGGATCTCAATACAAAGTTCTCCCCCTCTCTTATAGAGATCTATTCGATGTAATCTTCTTTTGCGGTGTGTTTGTTGAGACCGATGAATTGTGGGTTTATGATCAAGTTTATCTATGAAGAATATTTGAATCTTCTCTAAATTCTTTTATGTATGATTGGTTATCTTTGCAAGTCTCTTTGAATTATCAGTTTGGTTTGGCCTACTAGATTGATCTTTCTTGCAATGGGATAAGTGCTTAGCTTTGGTTTTAATCTTGCGGTGTCCTTTCCCAGTGACAGTAGGGGCAGCAAGGCACGTATTGTATTGTTGCCATCGAGGATAACAAGATGGGGTTTTCATCATATTGCATGAGTTTATCCCTCTACATCACGCCATCTTGCTTAAAGCGTTACCCTGTTCTCTTGAACTTAATACTCTAGATGCATGCTGGATAGCGGTCGATGTGTGGAGGAATAGTAGTAGATGCAGGCAGGAGTCGGTCTACTTGTCTTGGATGTAATGCCTATATACATGATCATACCTAGATATTATCATAACTATGCTCAATTCTGTCAATTGCTCAACAGTAATTTGTTCACCCATCGTAAAATACTTATGCTCTTGAGAGAAGCCACTAGTGAAACCTATGGCCCCCGGGTCTATCTTCATCATATTAATCTTCCAACACTTAGTTATTTCCTTTGCTTTTATTTTACTTTGCATCTTTATCATAAAAATACCAAAAATATTATCTTATCATATCTATCATATCTCACTCTCGTAAGTGACCGTGTAGGGATTGACAACCCCTTATCGCGTTGGTTGCGAGGATTTATTTGTTTTGTGTGGGTGCGAGGGACTAGGGCGTAGCCTCCTACTAGATTGATATCTTGGTTCTCAAAAACTGAGGGAAATACTTACGCTACTTTGCTGCACCACCCTTTCCTCTTCAAGGGAAAACCAACGCAAGTGCTCAAGAGGTAGCAATAGTCATAGTAGCAATAGTTGGCGAGATGACAATGATGCTTCGATGGAGATCAAGGTGTCAAGCTGGTGACGATGGTGATCATGACGGTGCTTTGGAGATGGAGATCAAAAGCACAAGATGATGATGGCCATATCATATCACTTATATTGATTGCATGTGATGTTTATCCTTTATGCATCTTACGTTGCTTAGTTCGGCGGTAGCATTATAAGATAATCTCTCACTAAATTTCAAGGTACAAGTGTTCTCCCTGAGTATGCACCATTGCTATAGTTCGTCGTGCCGAGACACCACGTGATAATCGGGTGTGATAAGCTCTACGTTCACATACAACGGGTGCAAGCCAGTTTTGCACACGAAGAATACTCGGGTTAAACTTTGTGAGCCTATTATTTGCAGATATGGCCTCGGAACACTAAGACCGAAAGGTCGAGCGTGAATCATATAGTAGATATGATCAACATAGTGATGTTCACCATTGAAAACTACTCCATCTCACGTGATGACCGAACATGGTTTAGTTGATATGGATCACATGATCACTTAGATGATTAGAGAGATATCTATCTAAGTGGGAGTTCTTAAGTAATTAGATTAATTGAACTTAAATTTATCATGAACTTAGTACCTGATAGTATTTTGCATGTCTATGTTTTTGTACATAAATGGCCCATGCTACTGTTCCTTTGAATTTTAATGCGTTCCTAGAGAAAGCTAAGTTGAAAGATGATGGTAGCAACTACACGGACTCGGTCCGTAACTTGAGGATTATCCTCATTGTTGCACAGAAGAATTACGTCCTGGAAGCACCGCTAGGTGTATAGCCCGCTGCAGGAGCAACACCAGATGTTATGGACGATTGGGCAGAGCAAAGTTGATGACTACTCGATAGTTCAGTGTGCCATGCTTTACGACTTAGAACCAGGACTTCAACGATGTTTTGAACGTCATGGAGCATATGAGATGTTCCAAGAGTTGAAGTTAATATTTCAAGCAAATGCCCAGATTGAGAGATATGAAGTCTCCAATAAGTTCTACAGCTGCAAAATGGAGGAGAATAGTTCTGCCAGTGAACATATACTCAGAATGTGTGGTTACCACAACCACTTGACTCAGCCGGGAGTTAATCTTCCTAATGATAGTGTCATTGACAGAGTTCTTCAATCACTGCCACCAAGCTACAAGAGCTTCATGATGAACTATAATACACAATGGATGGATAAGACTATTCCCGAGCTCTTCGCAATGCTAAAGGCTGCGGAGGTAGAAATCAAGAAGGAGCATCAAGTGTTGATGGTCAACAAGACCGCTAGTTTCAAGAAAAAGGGTAAAGGGAAGAAGGGGAACTTCAAGAAGAACAGCAAGCCAGTTGCTGCTGAAGTGAAACCCAAGTCTGGACCTAAGCCTGAAACTGAGTGCTTCTACTGCAAAGGGACTGGTGATACGTCTCCAACGTATCTATGATTTTTTATTGTTCCATGCTATTATATTATCTGTTTTGGATGTTTAATGGGCTTTATTATACACTTTTATATTATTTTTGGGACGAACCTACTAACACAAGGCCCAGTGCAAATTGCTGTTTTTTGCCTATTTCAGTGTTTTGCAGAAAAGGAATATCAAACGGAATCCAAGCGGAATGAAACCTTCGGGGGAGTTATTTTTGGAACAAACGTGATCCAGGGGATTGGAGTAGACGTCAAGAAAGGAGCGAGGAGGCCACAAGGCAGGGAGTTACGCCTGCCCCCTGGGCATGCTCCCCACCCTCGTGGGCCTCTCGCAGCTCCACCGACCTACTTCTTCCTCCTATATATATCCGTATACCCCGAAAAATTCCAGGAGCACCATGAAACCCTATTTCCACCACCGCAACCTTCTGTACCCAAGAGATCCCATCTTGGGGCCTTTTCCGGAGCTCCACCGGAGGGGGAATCGATCACGGAGGGCTTCTACATCAACACCATAGCCTCTCCGATGATGTGTGAGTAGTTTACCATAGACCTTCGGGTCCATAGTTATTAGCTAGATGGCTTCTTCTCTCTCTTTCGATCTCAATACAAAGTTCTCCTCGATCTTCTTGGAGATCTATTCAATGTAATTCTTTTTGCGGTGTGTTTTTTGAGATCCGATGAATTGTGGGTTTATGATCAAGATTATCTATGACCAATATTTGATTCTTCTCTGAAATCTTTTATGTATGATTTTTTTATCTTTGCAAGTCTCTTCGAATTATCAGTTTGGTTTGGCCTACTAGATTGATATTTCTTGTAGTGGGAGAAGTGCTTAGCTTTGGGTTCAATCTTGCGGTGTCCTTTCCCAGTGACAACAGGAGCAGCAAGGCAGGCATTGTATTGTTGCCATCAAGGATAAAAAGATGGGGTTTATATCATATTGCTTGAGTTTATCCCTCTACATCATGTCATCTTGCCGATTGCATTACCCTGTTCTTATGAACTTAATACTCTAGATGCATGCTGGATAGCGGTCGATGTGTGGAGTAATAGTAGTAGATGCAGAATCGTTTCGGTCTACTTGTTGCAGACGTGATGCCTATATACATGATCATGCCTAGATATTCTCATAATTATGCACTTTTCTATCAATTGCTCGACAGTAATTTGTTTACCTACCGCAATACTTATGCTATCTTGAGAGAAGCCACTAGTGAAACCTATGGCCCCCGGGTTTATTTTCCATCATATAAGTTTCCAATCTATTTTATTTTGCAATCTTTATTTTCCAATCTATATCATAAAAATACCAAAAATATTTATCTTATTATCTCTATCAGATCTCACTCTCGTAAGTGACCGTGAAGGGATTGACAACCCCTTTATCGCATTGGTTGTGAGGTTCTTATTTGTTTGTGTAGGTGCGAGGTGACTTCCGTGTAGTCTCCTACTGGATTGATACCTTGGTTCTCAAAAACTGAGGGAAATACTTACGCTACTTTGCTGCATCACCCTTTCCTCTTCAAGGGAAAACCAACGTAGTGCTCAAGAGGTAGCAAGAAGGATTTCTGGCGCCGTTGCCGGGGAGATCAACGCACAAGTCAAGACATACCAAGTACCCATCACAAACTCTTATCCCTCGCATTACATTAATGACCGGAGATGTTTCTCGATCATGTCTACATAGTTCTCAAACCCGTAGGGTCCGCACGCTTAACGTTCGATGATGATTTATATTATGAGTTATGTGATTTGATGTACCGAAGGTTGTTCGGTGTCCCGGATGAGATCACGGACATGACGAGGAGTCTCAAAATGGTCTAGACATAAAGATTGATATATTGGAAGGTTACATTCGGACACCGGAAGTGTTCCGGGTGGTTTCGGATAAAACCAGAGTGCCGGAGGGGTTACCGGAACCCCCCGGGGAAGTAATGGGCCTTAGTGGGCCTTAGGGGGGAGAGAGGGCAGCAGCCAGGAGGTGGCGCGCCCCCAAGGGGAGTCTGAATAGGACTAGGGGAGGGGGGCGCGGCCCCTCTTTCCCTCTCCTTCCTTCTTCTCCCACTTGGACTAGGAAAGGGGGACCGATTCCTACTTGGAGTAGGATTCCCCCCTTGGGCGCGCCCCTTAGGGCTGACCGACCTCCTCCTCCCCTCCTTTATATACGGGGGAGGGGGGCACCCCATATACACACAAGTTGATCTTTAGCCATGTGCGGTGCCCCCCTCCATAGTTTTACACCTCGATCATATTGTCGTAGTGCTTAGGCGAAGCCCTGCGTCGGTAACTTCATCATCCTGTCACCACGCCGTTGTGCTGACGAATCTCTCCCTCGGCCTCAACTAGATCAAGAGTTCGAGGGACGTCACTGAGCTGAATGTGTGCAGATCGCGGAGGTGCTGTGCATTTGGTACTTGATCGGTTGGATCACGAAGACATTCGACTACATCAATCACGTTACTAAACGCTTCTGCTTTCGGTTGATGAGGGTACATAGACACACTCTCCCCCTCTCGTGGCATCCGAGCCATGTCTATGCGTAGATGTTATATGCACGAGTAGAACACAAAGAGTTGTGGGCGATACTAGTCATACTGCTTACCAGCATGTCTTACTTTGATTCGGCGGTATTGTTGGATGTAGTGGCCTAGACTGACATTACATGACCGTGTTCATGAGACTGGTTCTACCGCTGTGCTTCGCACATAGGTGGCTAGTGGGTGTATGTTTCTCTAGCTTTAGTTGAATCGAGTTTGACTACACCCGGTCCTTGTTGATGGTTAAAACATCACACTTGATGAAAAATCGTTGTGGTTTTGATGCATAGGTAAGAACGGTTCTTGCTAGAAGCCTGTAGCAGCCACGTAAAACTTGCAACAACAAAGTAGAGGACGTCTAACTTGTTTTTGCAGGACATGTTGTGATGTGATATGGTCAAGACGTGATTATATAAATTGTTGTATGAGATGATCATGTTTTGTAATAGTTATCGGCAACTGGCAAGAGCCATATGGTTGTTGCTTTATTGTATGAAATGTAATCGCCATGTAATTGCTTTAATTTATCACTAAGCGGTAGCGATAGTCGTAGAAGCAATAGTTGGCAAGACGACAACGATGCTACGATGGAGATCAAGGTGTCAAGCCGGTGACGATGGTGATCATGACGGTGCTTTGGTGAAAGGATCGAGAAGAGGTGTCTAGAGGGGGGGGGTGAATAGACTCTTAGTAAGAAAAGTTGTAGTTTTTAATTTCTTTAAGTTGAAGTGGAGTTTTAGCACAAGTTTAAACATTCACAATACATATCAAGCAAGCATGACAAGAGTATATTAGCAGTGGAAAGTAAAGCATGCAAGTTGCAAGAATGTAAAGGGATGGGATTTGAGTGGGCAAATGCAATTGGAGACACGGAGATTTTTGGCGTGGTTCCGATAGGTGGTGCTATCGTACATCCACGTTGATGGAGACTTCAAACCACGAAGGGTAACGGTTGCGCGAGTCCACGGAGGGCTCCACTCACGAAGGGTCCATGAATAAGCTACCTTGTCTATCCCACCATGGCCATCGCCCACGAAGGACTTGCCTCACTAGGGTATATCTTCATGAAGTAGGCGATCTCCTTGCCTGTACAAACTCCTTGGTTCAACTGCACAATCTTGACGGAGGCTCCCAAGTGACACCTAGCCAATCTAGGAGACATCACTCTCCAAAAGGTAATAGATGGTGTGTTGATGATGAACTCCTTGCTCTTGTGCTTGAAATGATAGTCTCCCCAATAGTCAGCTCTCTCTCATAGGATTGGATTTGGTGGAAAGTGGGTTTGAGTGGCAAGCAACTTGGGGAAGGCTAGAGATCACGAAGGGTTGGAATGGAATATCTTGACCTCAACACAAGTGTAGGTGGTTCTCTCTCAGAAAATGTATGTTGGAAGTGTAGGCATGTTCTAATGGCTCTCTCCACGAATGAAGAGTGGGTGGAGGGGTATATATAGCCTCCACACAAAATCTAACCGTTACACACAAATCACCAAACTTGGTGGGACCGAATCAGACAACTCGGTCAGACCGATTTAGTTCAAAATGTGAACGTTAGGATATTCGGTGGGACCGATATGATCAACTCGGTGGGACCGATGTGCTAGGGTTAGGGTAATACCTCGTCTCGGTTTGGCCGATTATGCAAACTCGGTGAGACCGATTTTGGTAATAAGCAAAACAGAGAGTTGGTCAAGCAAACTCGGTGGGACCGATTGCATATCGGTGGGACCGAAATTATTGCAATAGGTAACAAAGAGTTTGCAAGCCCATCTCGGTGAGACCGAAATGACTAGGGTTTGTGGCAGTGGCTATGTCAAGTGAACTCGGTGGCGCCGGGTAGGAAATTTCGGTGGGGCCGAGTTTGACTTTTGGTTTGGGACATATGTGGATATGAGAAAGTAGCTAAGGGTTTTGGAGCATATCACTAAGCATTTTGAGCAAGCAAGCCATTAAGCAACACCTCATCCCCTTTTAATAGTATTGGCTTTTCCTATGGACTCAATGTGATCTTGGATCACTAGAAGTAAAAAATGTAGAGTCTTGAGCTTTTTGAGCTTGAGCCAATCCTTTGTCTTTAGCATCTTGAAAGGGTTCCATGTCCTCTTGTCCACGCCACTCCATCTGTTGAACTTGTCTGAAATATACTAGATGAAAACATTAGTCCAGCAAGAGATATGTTGGCATTAATTACCAAAACCACCTAGGGAGCACTTGTGCTTTCATTTGGAGATGGAGCTCAAAAGGCGCAAGATGATGATGGGCATATCATATCACTTATATTGATTGAATGTGATGTTTATATTTTATGCATCTTATTTTGCTTAGTACGGCGGTAGCCTTATAAGCTGATCTCTCACTAAATTTCAAGGTATAAGTGTTCTCCCTGAGTATGCACCGTTGCTACAGTTCGTCGTGCCGAGACTGTTGGGGAACGTAGCAATAATTCAAAAAAAATTCCTACGTGTCACCAAGATCAATCTAGGAGATGCTAGCAACGAGAGAGAGGGAGTGCATCTTCATACCCTTGAAGATCGCTAAGCGGAAGCGTTACAAGGAACGCAGATGATGGAGTCGTACTCGCGGCGATTCAAATCGCAGAAGATCTGATCCAGCGCCGAACGGACGACGCCTCCGTGTTCAACACACGTACAGCCCGGGGACGTCTCCTCCTTCTTGATCCAGCAAGGGGAGAGGACAAGTTGAGGGAGAACTCCGACAACACGACGGCGTGGTGGTGATGGAGCTCGTGGTTCTCCGGCAGGGCTTCGCCAAGCACTATGGAGGAGGAGGAGGTGTTGGAGAGGGGGAGGGGCTGCGCCAGGGGAAGGGTATGGCAGCCCTCCCACCCCCCTCTATTTATAGGGGAAGGGGAGAGGGGGCCGCCCCCCCAGATCCCATCTACAAGGGGGGGGGGGGCGGCCAAGGGTGACTTGCCCCCCAAGTCAGGTGGGAGGCGCCCCCACCCCTTATGGTTTCTAACCCTAGGCGCCTAGGGCCCCTTGGGGGGGGGGGGCGCACCAGCCCACCAAGGGTTGGTTCCCTCCCTTATTCAGCCCACTAGGCCCACCGGGGCAGGTGGCCCCACTCGGTGGACCCACGGACACCTTCCGGTGGTCCTGGTACAATACCGATAACCCCCGAAATTATTCCGGTGACTGAAACAGACTTCCCATATATAATTCTTCACCTCTAGACTATTCCGAAACTCCTCGTGACGTCCGGGATCCCATCTGGGACTCCGGACAACCTTCATTAACCACATACTATTTCCCATAACAACTCTAGCGTCACCGAACCTTAAGTGTGTAGACCCTACGGGTTCGGGAACCATGTAGTCATGACCGAGACATCTCTCTGGACAATAACCAACAGTAGGATCTGGATACCCATGTTGGCTCCCACATGTTCCACGATGATCTCATTGGATGAACCATGATGTCGGGGATTCAATCAATCCCGTATACAATTCCCTTTGCCCATCGGTATGTTACTTGCCCGGGATTCGATCGTCGGTATCTCTATACCTCGTTCAATATCATTACCGGCTAGTCTCTTTACTCGTTCCGTAACGCATGATCCCGCGGATAACTCCTTAGTCACATTGAGCTTGTTATGATGATGCATTACCGAGTGGGCCCAGAGATACCTCTCCGTCATACGAAGTGACAAATCCCAGTCTCGATTCGTGCCAACCCAACAGATACTTTCGGAGATACCTGTAGTGCACTTTTATAGCCACCCAGTTACGTTGTGACGTTTGGTACACCCAAAGCATTCCTACGGTATTCGGGAGCTGCACAATCTCATGGTCTAAGGAAATGATACTTGACATTAGAAAAGCTTTAGCAAATGAACTACACGATCTTGTGCTACGCTTAGGATTGGGTCTTGTCCATCACATCATTCTCCTAATAACGTGATCCTGTTATCAATGACATCCAATGTCCATGGTCAGGAAACCATGACCATCTATTGATCAACGAGCTAGTCAACTAGAGGCTTACTAGGGACATATTACGATCTATGTATTCACACATGTATTACAGTTTCCGGTTAATACAATTATAGCATGAACAATAGACAATTATCATGAACACGGAAATCTAATAATAACCACTTTATTATTGCCTTTAGGGCATATTTCCAACAGTCTCCCACTTGCACTAGAGTCAATAATCTAGTTACATTGTGATGAATCGAACACCCATAGAGTTCTGGTGTTGATCATGTTTTTCTCGCGGAAGAGGTTTAGTCAACAGATCTGCGACATTCAGATCCATATGCACTTTACAAATATCTATGTCTCCATCCTGAATATATTCACGAATGGAGTTGAAGCGACGCATGATATGCCTGGTCTTCTTGTGAAACCTGGGCTCCTTGGCAAGGGTAATAGCTCCAGTGTTGTCACAGAAGAGAGTCATCGGGCCCGACGCATTGGCAATAACTCCTAGGTCGGTGATGAACTCCTTCATCCAGACTGTTTCCTGTGCTGCCTCCAAGGCTGCTATGTACTCCGCTTCACATGTAGATCCCGCCACGAGGCTTTGCTTGCAACTGCACCGGCTAACTGCCCCACCATCCAAAATGTACACGTATCCGGTTTGTGACTTGGAGTCATCCAGATCTGTGTCGAAGCTAGCATCGATGTAGCCCTTTACGACGAGCAGTTCGTCACCTCCATAAACGAGAAACATACCCTTAGTCCTTTTTAGGTACTTTAGGATATTCTTGACCGCTGTCCAGTGTTCCATACCGGGATTACTTTGGTACCATCCTACCAAACTTACGACAAGGTTCAAATCAGGTCTGGTACACAGCATGGCATACATAATAGACCCTATGGCTGAGGCATAGGGGATGTCACTCATCTTTTCTCTATTTTCTGCCGAGGTCGGGCATTGAGCCATGCTCAATTTCACACCTTGCAATACATGCAAGAACCCCTTCTTGGACTGATCCATATTGAACTTCTTCAATATCTTGTCAAGGTACGTGCTTTGCGAAAGACCAATGAGGCATATCGATCTATCTTTATAGATCTTGATGCCTAATATGTAAGAAGCTTCTCCAAGGTCCTTCATTGAAAAACACTTATTCAAGTAGGCCTTTATGCTTTCCAAAAGTTCTATATCATTGCCCATCAATAGTATGTCATCCACATATAATATGAGAAATGCTACAGAGCTCCCACTCACTTTCTTGTAAACACAGGCTTCTCCATCAGTCTGCATAAACCCAAACGCTTTGATCATCTCATCAAAGCGAACGTTCCAACTCCGAGATGTTTGCACCAGCCCATAGATTGAGTGTTGGAGCTTGCATACCTTGTCAGCATTCTTAGGATCGACAAAACCTTCCGGCTGCATCATATACAATTCTTCCTTAAGGAAACCATTAAGGAATGCCGTTTTGACGTCCATTTTCCATATCTCATAATCATAGAATGCAACAATTTCTAACATGATTCAAATGGACTTCAACTTCGCTACGGGTGAGAAGGTCTCATCGTAGTCAACCCCTTGAACTTGTTGATAACCCTTAGCGACAAGCCGAGCCTTATAGATGGTCACATTACCATCTGCGCCAGTCTTCTTCTTAAAGATCCATTTATTCTCTATGGCTTGCCAATCATCGAACAAATCTGTCAAAGTCCATACTTCGTTTTCATACATGGATCCTATCTCGGATTTCATGGCTTCAAGACATTTGTTGGAGTCCGGGCCAGCCATCGCTTCTTCATAGTTCGAAGGTTCACCGTTGTCTAACAACATGATTTCCAGGACAGGGTTGCCATACCAATCTAGTGCGGAACGTGTCCTCATGGACCTACGAAGTTCAGTAGCTTGATCCGAAGTTTCATCATCAGCATCATTAACTTCCTCTCTAGTCAGTGCAGGCACCACAAAAACATCTTCTTGAGCTGCGCTACTCTCTGGCTCAAGAGGCAATACCTCATCAAGTTCTACTTTCCTCCCACTTACTTTTTTCGAGAGAAACTCTTTCTCTAGAAAGGATCCATTCTTGGGAACAAAGATCTTGCCTTCGTATCTGAGGTAGAAGGTATACATGATAGTTTCCTTAGGGTATCCTATGAAGACGCATTTTTCTGACTTGGGTTTGAGCTTTTCAGATTGACGTTTCTTGGCATAAGCATCGCATCCCCAAACTTTCAGAAACGATGGCTTAGGTTTCTTTCCAAACCATAATTCATACGATGTCGTCTCATCGGATTTCGACGGAGCCCTATTTAAAGTGAATGCGACAGTCTCTAAAGCATAACCCCAAAATGATAGAGGTAGATGGTAAGAGACATCATAGATCGCACCATATCCAATAGAGTGCGATTACGACTTTCGGACACACCATTACGCCGAGGTGTTCCAGGCGGCATGAGTTGTGAAACAATTCCACATTTCCTTAAGTGCGTGCCAAACTCGTGACTCAAATATTCCCCTCCATGATCTGATCGTAAGAACTTTATTTTTCTCTCATGTTGATTCTCTACTTCACTCTGAAATTCCTTGAACTTTTCAAAGGTCTCAGACTTGTGTTTCATTAAGTAGACATACCCATATCTACTTAAGTCATCAGTGAGGGTGAGAACATAACGATAGCCACCGCGAGCCTCAACGCTCATTGGACCGCACACATCAGTATGTATGATTTCCAATAAGTTGGGTGCTCGCTCCATTGTTCCGGAGAATAGAGTCTTGGTCATTTTTCCCATGAGGCATGGTTCGCACGTGTCAAATGATTCATAATCAAGAGACTCCAAAAGTCCATCTGCATGGAGTTTCTTCATGCGTTTGACACCAATGTGACCAAGGCGACAGTGCCACAAGTATGTGGGACTATCATTATCAACCCTACATCTTTTGGCATTCACACTATGAATATGTGTAACATCACGTTCGAGATTAAACAAAAATAAACCATGACCAGCGGGCATGACCATAAAACATAACTCTCATATAAATGGAACAAACATTATTCTCGGATTTAAATGAGTAGCCATCTTGCATTAAACGAGATCTAGATACAATGTTCATGCTCAAAGCTGGTACTAAATAACAATTATTGAGGTTTAAAACTAATCTCGTTGGTAGATGTAGAGGGAGCGTGCTGACGATGATCACATCGACCTTGGAACCATTCCCGACGTGCATTGTCACCTCGTCCTTCGCCAGTCTCCGCTTATTCCGCTGCTCCTGTTTTGAGTTACAAATATGAGCAACCGCACCGGTATAAAATACCCAAGAGCAACTATGAGTGCTGGTAAGGTACAAATCAATAACATGTATATCACTTATACCTTTGGCGTTGCCGACCTTCTTATCTGCTAAGTACTTGGGGTAGTTCCACTTCTAGTGACCATTTCCCTTGCAATAAAAGCACTGAATCTCGGGCTTGGGTCCATTCTTTGGCTTCTTCCCGGCAACTGATTTACCGGGCACGACAACTCCCTTGCCGTCCTTCTTGAAGTTCTTCTTACCCTTGCCTTTCTTGAAACTAGTAGTTTTATTCACCATCGACACTTGATGTTCCTTTTTGATTTCCACCTCCGCTGATTTCAGTATTGAATATAACTCAGGAATGGACTTCTCCATCCCTTGCATATTGTAGTTCATCACAAAGCTCTTGTAGCTAGGTGGAAGAACTACAAAAAAATACACTTCCGTGATGATACATGTTTGTCACAGTAGGTCACGTTTTCTGTCATGCATGTACATCCATGACAATTTTATGACAGAATCAAGATAGTCATACCTGTGTTGTCGTAGAAGTGTTACATGACATTACCAAAATTATCATCACGGAAGTGTCCACTTCCATGACGATAAATCGCGTGTCACAGAAGTGCTTTCGTCAAGGGTGACCGACACATGGCATCCACCGTAACGAAACACAGTTAAGCTATCGGGTCCGGTTTTGGATCCGATAACCTGTTAACAGCCCGGACCAATGGGGATTTTCCATGTGTAAAATCATCATTGGCCAAGGAAACACGTGTTGCCTCACCGTTGGGACAGATGTCATCCACTCATTGGACAGGAGGCGCCTATGATAGGTCGACACGTGGCACGGCCCAATTGTAATGCCCCGGACACACCCGCCGGTGGTCGTTACTCCTGGCAGGATCTAGACTGGCCCCATAGATCAATACTAGTCTTTTCTGCGCACTTTGTCCTCACTCGTGCGCACCCGGGAGCAACTTCCCGGTCGGTCACCCATCCTGACACTACTCCAAGCTAAGCACGCTTAACTTTGGAGTTCTGTCCGAATGGGCTCACGGAAAAGAAGGAATTCCTTATTGATAAGAGCAGTCTATCATCCCTAATAAGCCAGGCCATCACATACACCCCCACTCAGAGGAACCGACGTCCTCGTCGGGCCACAGGAACGTTCCCTCTTGGCACAAACGTCTATGCTTCCAGTCCGGTACATGTGCCATGCCGGGTGCCACGACGGGTCACAAACGTCATGAACAACATGACCACGCACCTGTCCGCAACCATCCGTGTAACTGCGAGGGTCGGCTCTGATACCAACTTGTAACGCCCTCGATGCGGCTATATCTCCCACGTGCTGAAGCACGACTTAGAGGCATAACCGCATTGAAAGCAATGTCGCAAGTGAGGTAATCTTCACACAACCCATGTAATACATAAGGGAAAGAGATACATATTTGGCTTACAATCGCCACTTCACGCAAATACATGAATAAAGCATTACATCAACCAGTTACAAAAAAGGCCCGACTACGGAGCCAAAATAAAAGAAGACTACCCCAAATGCTACACAGATCCCCGATCGACCCCAACTGGGCTCCACTACTGATCAACTAGAACGAAACAACACAAAGGGCAAGATCTTCATCGAGCTCCTCCTTGAGCTTGGTTGCGTCATCTGCACGGTTCAACGGCACCTGCAAGCTGGTTTTGGAAGTATCTGTGAGTCACGGGGACATAGAAATCTCACACCCTCGCGATCAAGACTATTTAAGCTTATAGGTAAGGCAAAGGTATGAGGTGGAGCTGCAGCAAGCGACTAGCATATTTGGTGGCTAACCTATTCACAAAAGAGAGCAAGAAGAGAAGGCAAAAGCACGGTCGAACAACTATGATCAAGAAGTGATCCTAGAACAACCTACGTCAAACATAACTCCAACACCGTGTTCACTTCCCGGACCCCGCCGAGAAGAGACCATCACGGTTACACACACGGTTGATGTATTTTAATTAAGGTCAACTTCAGGTTTTCTACAACCGGACATTAACAAATTCCCATCTTCCCATAACCGCGGGCATGGCTTTCAAAAGTTCAATCCCTGCAGGGGTGTCCCAACTTAGCCCATCACAAGCTCTCACGGTCAACGAAGGATATTCCTTCTAGCGGGAAGACCTGATCAGACTCGGAATCCCGGTTACAAGACATTTCGACAGGTAAAGCAAGACCAGCAAAGCCGCCCGATGCGCCGACAAATCCCGATAGGAGCTGCACATATCTCGTTCTCAGGGCACATCGGATAGGTCAAGCTACGAGTAAAACCAACCCTCGAGTTGCCCCGAGGTGGCCCCGCGGGTTGCCCGTTTCGGACCAACACCCAGAGGAGCACTGGCCCCGGGGGGGGGGGGGGGTTTAAAATAAAGATGACCCTCGGGCTCGCGAACACCCAAGGGAGGCTTATAGGTTGTTAGTGCAAATGGTAAAACCAAGGTTGGCCCTTGCTGGAGGAGTTTTATTCAAGGCGAACTATCAAGGGGTTCCCATTATAACCCAACCGCGTAAGGAACGCAAAATCCGGGAACATAACACCGATATGACAGAAACTAGGGCGGCAAGAGTTGAACAAAACACCTGGCATAAGGCCGAGCCATCCACCGGTTGTAACGCCCTCGATGCGGCTATATCTCCCACGTGTCGAAGCACGACTTAGAGGCATAACCGCATTGAAAGCAATGTCGCAAGTGAGGTAATCTTCACACATCCCATGTAATACATAAGGGAAAGAGACACATATTTGGCTTACAATCGCCACTTCACACAAATACATGAATAAAGCATTACATCAACCAGTTACAAACAAGGCCCGACTACAGAGCCAAAATAAAAGAAGACTACCCCAAATGCTACACAGATCCCCGATCGACCCCAACTGGGCTCCACTACTGATCAACCAGAACGAAACAACACAAAGGGCAAGATCTTCATCGAGCTCCTCCTTGAACTTGGTTGCGTCATCTGCACAGTTCAACGGCACCTGCAAGCTGGTTTTGGAAGTATCTGTGAGTCACGGGGACTCAGAAATCTCACACCCTCGCGATCAAGACTATTTAAGCTTATAGGTAAGGCAAAGGTATGAGGTGGAGCTGCAGCAAGCGACTAGCATATTTGGTGGCTAACCTATTCGCAAAAGAGAGCGAGAAGAGAAGGCAAAAGCACGGTCGAACAACTATGATCAAGAAGTGATCCTAGAACAACCTACGTCAAACATAACTCCAACACCGTGTTCACTTCCCAGACCCCGCCGAGAAGAGACCATCACGGTTACACACGCGGTTGATGTATTTTAATTAAGGTCAACTTCAGGTTTTCTACAACCGGACATTAACAAATTCCCATCTGCCCATAACCGCAGGCACGGCTTTCGAAAGTTCAATCCCTGCAGGGGTGTCCCAACTTAGCCCATCACAAGCTCTCACGGTCAACGAAGGATATTCCTTCTAGCGGGAAGACCCTATCAGACTCGGAATCCCGGTTACAAGACATTTCGACAGGTAAAACAAGACCAGCAAAGCCGCCTGATGCGCCGACAAATCCCGATAGGAGCTGCACATATCTCGTTCTCAGGGCACACCGGATAGGTCAAGCTACGAGTAAAACCAACCCTCGAGTTGCCCCGAGGTGGCCCCGCAGGCTGCCCGTTTTGGACCAACACTCAGAGGAGCACTGGCCCGGGGGGGTTAAAATAAAGATGACCCTCGGGCTCGCGAAAACCCAAGGGAAGGTTATAGGTTGTTAGTGCAAATGGTAAAACCAAGGTTGGGCCTTGCTGGAGGAGTTTTATTCAAGGCAAACTGTCAAGGGGTTCCCATTATAACCCAACCGCGTAACGAACGCAAAATCCAGGAACATAACACCGATATGACGGAAACTAGGGCCGCAAGAGTGGAACAAAACACCAGGTATAAGGCCGAGCCTTCCACCCTTTACCAAGTATATAGATACATTAATTAGATAAGAGATATTGTGATATCCCAACAAGTAAACATGTTCCAACAAGGAACAACATCTCCATGTTCCAACAAGGAACAAACTTCAATCTTCACCTGCAACTAACAACGCTATAAGAGGGGCTGAGCAAAGCGGTAACATAGCCAAACAATGGTTTGCTAGGACAAGGTGGGTTAGGGGCTTGGCTTAACAATATGGGAGGCATGATAAGCAAATGGTAGGTATCACAACATAGGCGTAGCAAAAGAGCGAGCAACTAGCAAGCAAAGATAGAAGTGATTTCGAGGGTATGGTCATCTTGCCTGAAATCCCGCAAGGAAGAAGAACGAGCCCATGAAGAAGACAAACGGACGTAGTCGAACGAATCCTCACAACGCGACGTTATCGGAACCAACCCGAAGAACCAACACCGGAAAGATGCACACAACATAGTAAACAACCACCACATAAACATGACGTGATGCACAACCAAGTATGATGCATGTTCGGTTTAATGAAGCATGGCATGGCAAAATGCACAAGCAATCCTACAAATTAAGTGGAGGTCAATATGCAACTCCGTTGCATATTGACGGAACACCACATCAATTATTTAGTTCTCTCTCGGTTATGTACCCAACAAAATTAAATGTTGTTAAGCATGGCAAGAGGGTGAAGCAAATGAAAACTACCTATCTAGTCAAGGTTAAATGAGGCCGGAAACAAGGAACAACAAATTCCGGTAAATCCCCATATGCATATATTAGATTTGGTGCTGTTCTGCCCTAAACACAATTTTAGAGTTGTTAAACATGCAAAGAAAGTACACTATGATAAACTAGGCAAAATTCTACCCCATATACATATAAAGTTTGTTAAGTTCGGAGCTACGGTTAATTTGTTATGAATTAAAGCATTTTAACATGGCATAGGAGCAAATTTAATCAAACAACATTTTAAACATTTCAAACGTGCATGAAAGTTGGATATTATTAAACTAGAGAAAATTTTAAGCAACTTTCATATATAAAACATTTTAATCCGATGCACAATTGTGAAGTTATTAAAATGCATGTTGTCTAGGAGGTTTACTGCAAAACTGCTGTCTCTGGAATAAAAGAGAAATTCGCCACACGGGAAAAACATGCACTGGGCTGAATCTGAAACAGCCCACTTGGTGGCTGGCTACTCACCTAGCTGGGCTCAGCCCAGGTCGGTGGAGGCGGCCCAGGGGGCGTGGTCGAGCAGGCCGGTGGAGAGGGGTGGTGCTGGGCCTGGGCGTCCGGTCAACGAAGGAGCGAGCGGGAAGCAGAGGAGGAACGACATGGCGACGACCGACAGATTTCGGCGAGGGGACGGCGACAGGCGGCGGGGATGGGCCCGGCTGACGACGGGAATGGGTGGATCCGGCCCCTGGGCAACGGATCTGACCGGAAGTGGGCAAGGACGGCGAGGGCGGCACAGATCTGGGTGAAGAACGGCGGGGGTCGCGAGCTCCGGCGAACTCCATGCGGCGGCGCGACGAAACACGAGGATCTGCGCAACACGGGGAGAGAGAGAGCTCTGTGACAGAGAGATGAAGAAGGAGGGGCAGGGGAGGGAGAGAGAGGCAGGGTGCTCGGGTCCTCAACTCCGGCGAGAGGTCAGGCGGCGGCGCAGGGAGCTCGGGATCGAGCTCTCCCGATCTAGCTCAAGCGAGGCGACGGGGCACAATGGTCGGGCTTGGGACGGCCCAGGATGGGCTCCCCGTGGGCCTGCAGGGCCGCGCGGTGGAGGGGAGACCCAGGGGTGACGTGGCCTCATCTGGTTGGGCGGGGCGGCGACGCTGCCACTGGGGTGGCGCCATGCGGCGAGGTGGCGGCGCTGGAGGAGGCCAAGTGGCGGTGGCGGAGCAGATCTGACGGCGACAAGTGGTGGGTGGAGGCTGGGGCTGCGCGGAAAATGAGGAGCAGAGTGGAAGAATCTCCAGATTTGGAAGGGGGGGTTCCCTTTTATAGCAAAAATGGCTAGGGTTGGGGTTCTAGGGGGTTTTCGGAGCCTCGGATCGTGATCCGACGGCTCCGGACGCGAGGAGGAGTAGGTTGGAGCTTGTGGGCTGTGCAGAAGGCCTCGGGCTAAGACAGAGAAGAGAGAGGGAGGCCCGGCGTCTGTCTCCGGAGACCGAAAACGTCCGATGTTAGACCGACTATATTGCCGCTATAGTTAACCGTTGGGGCGTCAAACGAACTCCGAATGCGACGAAAATTGACAGGCGGTGTCGGAGTAAATGAACACAGGTAGCCTAGCCGGCTCCCCCTGGCCCTTCTGAAAAAATTACGAGCCGATCCGGCCCTCAAGAATCCAAGACGTGGGGCCGCCTTCCCCTTGCCGGCTGTCTCCCAGACCGACTATCGGAAGGCGGCCCGACTTTAGCCCTCATGAAGAAAGCCGTGGGAGGGCTGGCTCCAAGAAGCCGGCCGCGAGAAGGCCGACTCCAAAAAGCCGGCTCCCACAAAGCGGTCAAGACCGTACCCTCGAAGTCTGCATCCACATAACGACGATGTGACGGGGCGTGGCTACAGTAAAGCCTGCCACCCCCGAATCCCGGAGCACGCCTGGCACAGTGCGCCGTACGGGAGGCCATGACCCGTCCTACGCGGCACTGTTGCCATGTTGACCCTGATGTCATCCACGACGGGCTGCCAACGCGGGCCACGGGCGGTGGGCCCCTTCGGGCAGAGGGACACCCGAAGGCGGCCAGGCCTCCCCCAGTTGGCCCAAGACAGAGCCGGCTCCCCACAGCCGGCTTGCCACCTCCCTCGAAGGAGACGCCCCATTAAGGAGACAAGACACGGTAAGGCTACAGCGATCACCCGCTGGACGGCGGCACTGTAGCCACGCCCACCTCGGCGAAGCCCTCGTCACCAGGATTGAGTAACAGTAACCAGCCACCGACAAGGCCCATGACAGTGGGGCCTGCCTGTCGACCAAGGAGCCGGCAGCCGGCGGGACCCACCAGCCGGCGGGCCCCAGCCGCCGGCGCAGAAGCCGGCAAGTGTAGACACAGACGGCTGGGCCCCATGCC
Organism: Triticum urartu; assembly: GCF_003073215.2. Taxonomy (NCBI): domain Eukaryota; kingdom Viridiplantae; phylum Streptophyta; class Magnoliopsida; order Poales; family Poaceae; genus Triticum; species Triticum urartu. The sequence continues at coordinate 415,475,980 of NC_053025.1, forward strand.
CAGCCGGATTACCATTGTACCCCCCGGGGGTAGGCCTATATAAACCCCCCGGGGCACCCATGCAAAGGGTTGATCCAAGATAGTTCTAGACACCATATTGAGAGGGGAGGAGAGCTAGCCGTGCCCTTCCTCTTCTTCTCACAAAACAGCTCAAGGAGCATCGTGTAGCTACTTGTTCATCTAGTGATCATGCGGAGACCCCGCAGAGCAGCAGTAGGGGTGTTATCTCCACGGAGAGCCCCGAAGCTGGGTAAGATTCGCCGGCGTGCATGTCTTCGCCTCATCCCGCTTCCAGGCACCGGCGACGTCTTACTGGCTCCCACAATGATAAGCCACCCGTTGGCATATGTCGCACCTACCACCCGACATTTGGCGCCCACCGTGGGGCCAGGTGCACCGTCGTCCGGAGACCTGTTCTGGACGGGAACCCTCTTCCTCCCCAGCGAGCGTAGCCAGCCTGATACGCCCGACGGCGCTTGCCATGACGCGCTGCAAGGCGTCACCAACGGTTGCGCAACGAGCGGCTCGCCGATCTCCTCGGCCAGCTCCACGTCTCCGGCGAGCCTGCTGTGGACTTGGAGTCTGTTGGCTCCACCGATCCGATGCCTGTCGACTCCGACATGGCTTCTCTCGACAATTTCCCCACCGACGTCACGATCTACAACGACCCGCTTCCCCGGGCCGATGGCCGCGACGCTGTCACCACCGAGGTGATGGTCATTGGCCACGGCGACGCTTCTAGCGAGAGCGCCCATGACGCCCCGCATGCAGCGGTCGACGACTTGCCCATCCCCCTCCTGGCCGATGCCGACGCCGAAGCACTGGAGGCTCGCCGCCTCGCCCTCCTCGCGGAGGGCCGGAAGTTGGCTTCCATGAGAGGCCTCACTGAGGCCCACCGGCACGAAGCCGACCGCGCCGCCTTTGGCATGCTGCCCCCAGGCGGGCCCAGCCGGGCCGGCGTTGTCAGGCAGCCCGGCGCTGTCGTCGCCGACACACTAGGAGTCGACCGCCCACTCTACGCCACTCCACTCGAGAACCTGCGCGCCGCCCAGGCGGCCGTAGACGAGCTAGACGGATTGGGGGCCGAAGAACTCCCCCACATGACCAGACGCATCCAGCAGCTAATCGATGCGGCCGCGCAGCGGCACGTAGCCAACGCCCGCGCGGAAAGCCCTCCCCCGCGCCGAGATCACGGCGCGACGTCTCGGACGCTGACTACGGGTAAAACCCGCGCGCGGCATGAGAAAGAGCCGGCTGCCAGCCGAAGCCGAACCCGAATCTCCATCGAGCGAGACGCAGAAGGCCATCCCCAGGCCATGGAGTGGTGGGGCAACCCGCCTCCGCCTCGGCCCCGTGGGGAGAGACATCCCACCCCACCGCCTGTTGCGCATCCGACTCTCAGTGGCCGACTAGGTTGCCGCGAAGGAGTCGGCGAGAACGACAACCGCCATCGGATCGACCGCCTAGCACGATCCCTGGCGCTGGAAGAAGAAGATGATGTCGGCCCACCTTGCTTCGTCCCCCGCATCCGCGATGAGCCTTTCCCCAAAGGGTTCTCGCTCCCAAGAGACACGCCCAAGTACAATGGCTCCGTAAAGCCAGAAGATTGGTTGATCGACTATTCCACGGCGATTAGCATAGCAAACGGCAACATGCGCGTTGCCATGAAGTACGTGCCCCTCATGCTGCAAGGCACGGCGTGGACCTGGCTCAACAGCCTCAAGCCATACAGCATCAACAGCTGGCTAGACTTCACAGAAGCCTTCGTCCGCAACTTCACCAGCACCTACAAGCGGGCTCCCAAGCCCAGACAGCTCTCCTTGTGTGTACAAGGCCCCGCCGAGTCCACTCGTGAATACCTCACGCATTGGGCCGAGCTCCGCAACTCTTGCAAAGGGGTGCACGAGGTGCAAGCCATAGAATACTTCACTGCCGGGTGCCGAGAAGGCTCCCTCCTCAAGCACAAGCTCCTCTGTGACGAGCCGACTACCCTCGACGAGCTTCTGGTCATAGCGGACAAGTACGCCACCGCCGACTCCTCAATGAAGACCGAACTCCGGGTAGATGCGTCCGGGAAAGTACTCAACCCGACGCCCAAGACGCCGGCTGGGGACTCCGTCCGACGCCCACACCAGAACGACCACAAGCGCAAGGGCCCCGTGCCGCCCTCCACCAGTCGGCAGGTGGCCACAGTCGAAGACGAGCAGCCCGAAGGGCGGCCCGCACCCAAGAAGCAGAGGGGCGGCAAGCCGGCTTGGCAGCCGGCCTTCTCCTACGAGCAAACTCTCGACGCCCCATGCAAGTTCCACAGCGGCGCGAAGCCGTCCAACCACACGACCTGGAAGTGCCACTGGCTCACCCGAATCTCCAAAGGTGAAGGGCTCGCACCGCCTCCGCCTGCCGGTCTGCCGCCTCCGGCTCCGCAGCCGCTGACCGCTCGGCCTACAGTCGGAGCCGTGCACGATGAGTTCCCCGACGAGCATGCCGCCTATGTTGTCTTTACAAGCCAGCTCGAAGACCGGCGCGGCAGACGCTGAGAGCACTAGGAAGTCAGCATGGTCGCTGCCAACCCCGCCGAGCACATGCACTGGTTAGAAAAACCTATCAGCTGGAGCCGGGCCGACCACCCAGAGGTGATGCCATCTCCTGGCTCTTATGCGTTGGTTCTGGATGCCACCCTTGCAACGGACAGACGCGCCGCCCGCTTCTCCCGCGTGCTGATAGATGGCGGAAGCAGCATCAACATCCTGTACCGTGACACCCTGGAGAAGCTGAACGTCAAGATGAAGCAACTCATGCCTACTCGGACTGTGTTCCATGGCATTGTACCTTGCCTGTCCTACGCCCCCATTGGCAAGATCCAGATTGATGTACTCTTTGGGGACAAGGATCATTTCCGCCGGGAAGCGATCTGGTTTGAAGTGGAGGACCTGGAGAGCCCCTACCATGCATTGCTTGGCCGCCCTGCCTTGGCCAGGTTCATGGAAGTTCCCCACTATGCTTACCTCAAGATGAAGATGCCGAGCACCAAGGGAGTCATCACCATAGCCGGCGATTACAAGAAGTCCTCCGAGTGCGCAGCAGCCAGCAGCCGGCTGGCCGAGTCCCTTGTGATTGCCGAAGAAAAGAAGATGTTGGACCAAGTTGTGGCCATGGCCGGCAAACAATCGGCCTTGTCCCCCGATCCCAAGGAGTACGATGCCCAAGGATCTTTCCAGCCGGCCAAGGAGACGAAGAAGACACCCCTTGACCCTGAGCGCCCAGAAAGGTTTGCCGTCATCGGGGCAAACCTAAACAGCAAATAGGAAGGCGAGCTCGCCGACTTCCTTCGTGAGAATCGGGACATCTTTGCATGGTCCCCCAAGGACATGCCGGGTGTTCTGAAGGAATTCGCCGAGCACAAGCTACACGTCCGAGAAGACGCAAAACCAGTCAAACAACCCCTCCGCCGACTGTCGGAGGAGAAAAGAAGGATTGTGTGAGAGGAGATAGCCCGGCTTCTGGCAGCCGGCTTCATTATGGAGGTTTTCTTTCCAGAGTGGCTCGCCAACCCGGTCCTCGTGCTAAGGAAGAACAACAAGTGGCGCATGTGCATAGACTACACGAGCCTCAACAAGGCTTGCCCCAAAGATCCCTTTGCCCTGCCAAGGATTGATCAAGTGATAGACTCCACGGCCGGATGCGAGCTGTTGAGTTTCTTGGATGCTTACTCAGGATACCACCAGATAAAGCTAGATCCGGCTGACCGCCTGAAGACCGCCTTCATCACGCCATTCGGAGCTTTCTGCTACCTAACCATGACATTCGGCTTAAGAAATGCTGGTGCCACTTTTCAGCGTTGCATGCAGAAGTGCCTCCTCAAGAAGCTCGGCAGAAATGCCCACGTCTACGTAGACGACATTGTGGTGAAGACGAAGAGGCGTGGCACCTTGCTGGAAGACCTCAAGGAAACATTTGAGAACCTGCGCCGGTTCCAGATCAAGCTCAACCCCGAGAAATGCGTGTTCGGAGTGCCAGCCGGCCAGCTCCTAGGCTTCCTGGTCTCCGAACGCGGCATCGAATGCAACCCTGTAAAGATCAAGGCCATTGAGAGGATGGCGATTCCCACCAAGCTTCGCGACATCCAGAAGTTCACCGGGTGCTTGGCCTCCCTAAACCGCTTCATTAGCCGGCTCGGAGAAAAAGCTCTCCCCCTCTACCGCCTCATGAAGAAGACCACTCACTTCGAGTGGAATGACCAAGCCGACCAAGCTTTTCATGAACTGAAGAAGATGCTGGCCACGCCGCCTGTCCTGGCAGCGCCGACTGAGAAAGAGCCCATGCTCCTCTACATTGCTGCAACCAGCCGGGTGGTCAGCACCGTCATCGTAGTCCAACGCCCAGAAGAGGGACGAGCCCAGCCGGTCCAGAGGCCGGTGTACTATTTGAGAAAGGTGCTGTCTACCTCGAAGCAGAACTACCCACACTACCAGAAGATGTGCTATGGCGTGTACTTCGCCGCCAAGAAGCTGAAGCCCTACTTCCAAGAGCATCCCATCACGGTTGTATGCACCGCCCCGCTTGCCGAAATCATAGGCAGCCGGGATGCATCCGGCCGGGTGTCGAGATGGGCTATCGAGCTGGCCCCCTACACGATCTTCTACCAGCCTCGCACCGCCATCAAGTCCCAAGCATTGGCCGACTTCCTCATCGACTGGGCCGAGACCCAGTACCTGCCGCCAGCTCCCGACTCCACTCATTGGCGCATGCACTTCGATGGGTCCAAGATGCGCACCGGCGTGGGAGCCGGCGTCATCCTCACCTCTCCCAAAGGCGACAAGCTCAGATACACACTGCAAATTCACTTTGCCGCCTCCAAGAACGTGGCCAAGTAGGAGGCGCTCATACACAGGCTCCGGCTTGCCAAAGAGCTCAGCATACGCCGGATCCTATGTTACGGCGACTCAGACTTGGTAGTCCAGCAGTCATCCGGCGACTGGGACGCCAAGGACGCAAATATGGCAAGCTACCACTTCCTCGTTCAGCAGATCAGCGGGTACTTTGAAGGATGCGAGTTCCTCCATGTACCGCGAGCCGACAACGAGCGAGATGATACCCTGGCTCGTATAGGCTCCACACGGCAGGCAATACCAACCGGTGTCTCTCTGCAACGTCTCCTCAAGTCGTCTATCAAGCCGTCTCCAGAGTCCGATTCCATCTTCGTGCTGCCTGACCTCGACGCGGCCGGATCCGGCTCGAAGAACCAAGCAGGTAACCCGGGGACTTCGATAGTCGGCCCGGGGACGTCACTAGGCGGCTCGGGGACTTCCATAGTTACGCCCGACCCGGGGACTGCCATACCCGGCTCGGGGACTGCGGTAGTCGGCCCGGAGACTACACCAACACAACAGGCGGTGGCCGACTCCAGCATTTCACCACCCAGCCCGCCCACCCTGGTCGCAATTGCCGTGTTGGCAATAGAAGAAGTCGTAGCTCCATCATGGGCTCAGTCCATCCTCAACTTCCTAATAAACCAAGATCTACCGGCTGACGAAACAGAGGCAAGACAAGTCCAACGCCGAGCCAGAGCATACACAATCGTCAACAGAGAGCTCGTCAAGCGCAGTATCACTGGAGTCCTCCAGCGATGCGTCGAGCAAGAGAAGGGCATTGCAATCCTCAGAGACATCCACCAAGGAGAATGCGGCCACCATGCGGCCTCAAGATCACTCGTCGCCAAAGCTTTCCGCCATGGTTTCTTTTGGCCGACTGCTTTGGATGACGCCAAGGAGTTAGTTAAACATTGCAAAGGGTGCCAACTCTTCAGCTCCAAGCAACACATGCCGGCTTCGGCACTCAAGACCATTCCCCTCACTTGGCCCTTCGCCGTTTGGGGACTGGACATGGTGGGCCCATTCAAGACAGCGTGCGGCGGCATGACACACCTGCTTGTCGCTGTGGACAAATTCACCAAATGGATTGAGGCAAAGCCGATCAAGAAGCCGAATGGGCCGACTGCCGTGACATTTATCGCAGATATAACAACTCGGTACGGCGTGCCACACAGCATCATCACCGACAATGGCACGAATTTCGCCAAGGAAGCCTTGGCACGTTTCTGCGCGATGCAAGGCATCCGGTTGGACTTAGCGTCCATTGCCCACCCACAGTCAAACGGCCAGGTCGAGCGAGCCAACGACCTCATCCTTTCCGGCATCAAGCCCCGACTGGTCGTACCACTAGAACGTTCAGCCGGCTGTTGGCTCGATGAGCTGCCGGCCGTCCTCTGGAGTCTGCGCACTACCCCAAACAAGTCAACTGGTTTCACTCCTTTCTTCCTTGTGTATGGTGCCGAGGCGGTCATCCCAACTGACATCGAGTTCGACTCGCCTCGGATAACCATGTACACGGAGGCGGAGGCCAAGGAAGCACGAGAAGACGGCGTCGACCTGCTGGAAGAAGGCCGGCTGTTAGCCCTCAGTCGGTCCGCCATCTACAAGCAGGGCTTGTGCCGCTACCATAGCCGGAAGGTCAGGCCAAGATCCTTCCAAGAGGGCGATCTTGTGCTCCGGTTGATCCAGCGAACAGCCGGCCAGCACAAGCTCTCGGCCCCTTGGGAGGGCCCCTTCGTCATCAGCAGAGCTTTAGGCAACGACTCCTACTACCTGATCGACGTGCAGAAGCCGAAGGCACGCAAGAGAGATGATTCCGGCAAGGAGTCGGAACGACCATGGAACGCCAACCTCCTCCGAAGATTTTACAGTTGAAATGCAGTATGTATCACGCTAACTTTTGTAGTAAGTACGAGACAATAGGCCCCTCGAGGAGAGCTCGGGGACTGCCGTCTTTTATCTATAAATGAAGAATATCATGCTTATGACCTTGTCATTACTTTCACTTTTTTCGTCCGGCACCGGGTTCGACTAGTCGGCCCGGGGACTGGCCGCCTAGAGTTATATTAAAAGTCCAACCCGCGGTCAGACAAGTAGTGTGCCGGCACCCAAGCCTTCTCTTGCCAAAAGTCGTAGTTTGAAGAACCGGCTATCCGGCTGGCAAGAGTTAAAGGCAGGAAAGGACGCCCACATGAAAAACGGCTAGGGACTAACGGACTAATATAACAAAAGCCGGTTTTTCTCCCACCACCGACCGACTACCAGAGTAGCCAGCCGGCCGGCTTCCATTCACCTCGCTTCAATCTAAGAAAGCTCACTTGCCTTCCCAAAAGGGGAAGGCAGCAAAGGAAACAACCTAAGGATAAAAAGCATACGCGAATGGAAACCAAACACGCACACGATCATATTTACACAAAAGGCCTTCAAAAGGCCAGCATTCAACATAGTTCGAATACACCCCCAGTGGGTGGAACTGCGCAAGTTTAATAAAAATTGTTCAATGGGTAACAAGCAGGAAAAGCAAGGACGGCAGTTTAGGCCAAGGGAGCGACTGGCGAGTCGGGCAGGTCGGTGGAGATGGCAGTGCCGGCTGGAGGAGTGGCCGGCTGGCGAACCTCGGCATGATCACCGCCTCCCGCAGAGGGCGTGCTAGCACGCGCCTCGTTGCTAGAGGCATGGTCAGGCTGAGGCTGGCTGGCCGCTTCACCAGCCGGCTCAACGTCTTCGCCTTCCCCTCCTTCGTCGTCTTCGCCTTCATCGCTGGAGGCGATCTCCTCTGCCGAGTCCTCACTGTTGGGGAACGTAGTAATTTCAAAAAATTTCCTATGCACACACAAGATCATGGTGATGCATAGCAATGAGAGGGGAGAGTGTGATCTACGTACCCTTGTAGATCGACAAAAGAAGCGTTTGGTTGATGTAGTCATACGTCTTCACGGCCCGACCGATCAAGCACCGAAACTACGGCACCTCCGAGTTCTAGCACACGTTCAGCTCGATGACGATCCCCGGGCTCCGATCCAGCAAAGCGTCGGGGAGGAGTTCCGTTAGCACGACGGCATGGTGAAGATCTTGATGTTCTACTGTCGCAGGGCTTCGCCTAAGCACCGCTACAATATGACCGAGGTGGAATATGGTGGAGGGGGGCACCGCACACAGCTAAGGAACGATCACGAAGATCAACTTGTGTGTCTAGGGGTGCCCCCTGCCCCCGTATATAAAGGAGCAAGGGGAGGAGGCCGGCCGGCCCCTATAGGCGCGCCAGGAGGAGTCCTCCTCCTAGTAGGAGTAGGACTCCTACTAGGAGGGGGAAAGAAGTGGGGAGGGAGAGGGAAAGGGGGGGGGGCGCCCCCCTCTCCTAGTCCAATTCGGACCAGGGGGGAGGAGGCGCGCAACCCACCTCTGGCAGCCCCTCTCTCTCTCCACTAAGGCCCATATGGCCCATTACTTCTCTCGGGGGGGGGGGGGGGCCCGGCACCC
>NC_053025.1:415485330-415535935 GCF_003073215.2 Triticum urartu
GTCAGTCTCGTCGGCTTGTGATCCTGCCATGGTTAGCAACAATAGAAAACACACAAGAATATGATCCTACAGAATACTAACAAGAGGTGGTGGTGGCGGGTGTCACAAATCCGTCAAGCAAATCTCAAATTCTTACCAGTTCTTACCCAGCAGCAGGCGGTGATCGGCAACCGTTGTAGTCAAAACTCTCAAAAGCTTGGATAGAGCGATTGCCAGGGAGAGTCAAACGCACGACGTAGAGGTATGTGGAGCTGGGAAGGCTTATAGTATGGTAGCAAAAAGGGTCAGCAATAATCAATTCAGAGATGCAAAGTTGAATAAACGCTCAACGACGGTACTGTGCTGGTCCTAGGCTAGACCGTGCTAGAGACGCGAGCCTAGAACACTAACAAAATCATGGCGCTGCACGTAAAGAAGGGAAAAGCACACTCTGGAACTTTTTTTTTCGCTTTTTTTTTGCGCTCCTCTTTTTTTTGCGAAAAATTACTATAATGGCGAGTGTCTCAAAACTCTTCCCTCGTCAAACTGATAGGATGGGCACGGAAAAAAAAATTCACTTTTTTTTCGGAAATCAGGGCAGCGACGACGAAAAAGTGCGACAAAAAATCACTATGATGGCACGTGGCTCAAAAGACTCAGAAAAGCCTAAAAATAGGATAGGGAAAAAATATTTTTGCCCGTGAAAATTTTGGCCTAAAAACTGCCCGGGGGTCTCCAGACTCTTTTTTTTCTTTTTTTTTCCCGAGACCTACGCAGGCAAGGAAACACGAATCGGAATTGAGATTGATCTCAAGAACAAACCTAATATGAGAAGAGCTCGGATTGGTGGTGGATATATGGTTGTGGTATATGGCAGCGGTGGTGGTATATGGTAGCGGTGGTGGTATATGGATAGAGATTGATGGTGGTATATGGATACGGATTGGTAGTGGTATATTGATAGAGGCAAAGGTGTCCCGATGTTTCGATGAGATGGTGGCTATCGTTTTCTGTGGAAGTCGACCTTGACGATCCGACTACGAACGTGCGAGACGTCGCGCCTTAGCAATCGCTAAACCAACTTCCGAGGGGTTATTGACCACGCCGGAGCACGATCAACCTGACCACGAGGGCCTGTTTCTTGCGAGCAAACGAAGAACAAGCAAGAAGCTGAGATTGCAATCTGGATATTGCGAATATAAGATGAAAGCTTTATTGATCAAGGTGGGGTTCTGTGACGTCTTGGTCTGGTCGTTGGACACAAACGAAGTACGCGAAGTTGCAGCTATGGTGAACTTTTAATCTAAACAAAACCCAAGTCTAAACGACGCCCTAAGGGCTGTATATATGGAGGAAGAGAGGGGAATTTCGTGGCCCTTGAGGGTGGGGTCCGAAACCAACCCTAACTCTTGTTTCCCCACACATACGGACTCTAAAAATAGCCTATACTTAAGTATTTCGAAATTACATGGGCCTGGCCCATTAATAAGGTGACGCAGCACCTAGAATAGCCTATGGACGAATATTATGAAGTGGCATCTTGTATATTTCGTCCAAGGCTTCATGCACTCCTTATGGCGGCTTCAAAGTCCTGAAATCATCACTTGTAACTCCGTTCTTGATCCCCTTGCGCATGCCATCAACTCCATTCGTGTTCTTGCTCCAATGTTCATCCTTCTCCAAGCTAGGACCTTCATTTGTAAGCAAAACAAATGTATCCAATTTAGGCAGCATCATAATCTCATGAACATTAGAATCATTACCAAGAAACGAAAGTACCTGGTAATTTAATTGGCGTGCGCGAGCTCTAGTAATTGGTCCAGTATATGTAACAGTAGGGGCTGTGGGTGTAACAATGGTATTGATGTCCTCATCAGAGAACGTCACGTCGTATTACCCCTTAAGATGATAACCTTTATTATGCAGTCTGTCGCTTTTATTCTTTGTCATCCAAGTTCGTACAACGCTCAATTTTCTCTTACACTAAATGATCTCACACTTTTAGAAGCAATTTTTATTGCCTTTTTGCACCAATGACAACTTAGTTGAGGGATCTTGCTCAATCCCTAGGTAGGAATGGTGGACACTTGAAAAAGATTTGGGTTTAAGGGTTTTTGGATGCACAAGTAGTATCTCTACTTAGTGCGGAATTTTTGGCTTGCAAAGATAGGGGGCACGCATCACATGTTAAAGGATCTATGACAATTTGACTTCCATGCGAATATAAACAAACATAAACCATTAAGTTGTCTTCCTTGTCCAACCTCAACAATTTTGGCATATAATATTTTGATGAGGGCTCACAATCACAAAATATTTCTAGGATAGTATATCTATATGTGAATCTTCTCTTCCCTTATTAATTCTTTCATGAGTTGCATCATTGAAAAATGCTATGTTTGTCAATCTCTTATAAAATTTTCTACTTGTACTTTTCCTTATGTGGTGCCATCACCTACCATAGGATTAGTATATAATCTTATTGATTTATTTCCTTTCTTCATTTATTTCCTTTCTCTTTTTCTTTCTTTATTATTTCTTTTCTTTATTTGCAACATGAAAGTAAAGAAAGCAAAAACTAAAACTAAACTTTATTATATAACTTGCACACGATTACAAGGATAGATCACTAAGCAAACTCTCAAAGAAGAAAGGATCGAACTAAACTTTATTTCATCTAAAAGCAAATTATCGAACTAGGATAAGTAAAAGCAAAAATATAATGGGATGATATGATACCGGGGCACCTCCCCCAAGCTTGGCGGAAGCCAAGGGGAGTGCCCATACCTAATACTCAATTTTGTTTTGGTGGTGAAGGAGATGATGGTGGTGATGAAGGAGAGATCGTGTCCTCGGATTTCCATGGCAGTGGCCCACCATCATAAGAGGAGGAGTGAGTCTCACGAGTCCTGCAACCAGCAGCCAAACTCATAACTTAAAACCTCGCCTCATATTCAAAGACTTGGTTTTGAAGATCATAGATCTAGCTTTCGAGCAAGTTGATTTGCTCGTTGAGGGTGAAGAGGATGTCCTTCATGGGCTTGCCATCCACCTTGAGATCACGGGAAAGGTCCGTGATCATGAGGTGATTGGCATTGAGCCCACGCTCCACCATCCCCTTGCACCGAAAGACATATTGCTCCACAGCTTCAAGCCTGGCCTCCACGGTTCCCGTCCCCTTGGGACACGACACATCATGGAGGTGAAGCACCCCCTCATGCATCTGGATGGCCTGAGGGTGCTGCACCACTTCCCACAAATATGGGTTGATGATATTCTTGAAGAACTTGTCTTTGGAGGAGCTTGAAAAGGCCATGGTAGATGGGATCAGACAGAAAACAGCAAGGAAAAAGAGAACAGAGGATTTCTTCGCGATACGATGATCAATAGGTTCGGGAAGTATATATAGATTTTTTATCTTGGAGGACAAGTATATGGTAGAAAATGGAGTATGGAAGGTGTCCCAGGTGGGCACAACCCACCTGGGCGCGCCACGCCCTGGTGTCTTGTGCCCACCAGGGGACGCTTCCTGGAAGTTTATTTATTTCCAAAATTTTAAAATATTCTAAAACTGATAAAAAATATTTTTACGGATTTTTCGGAGTCCGTTTACTTACCGTATCACATACCTCTTTATTTTCACGATTCTGGAGTGTTCCGGAACGACTCTTTTATGTGTTCTTCCGGTGTCAGAGTTTGGATAATATTACTTTCAACATTGATAGGCGTACCTGAGATATAATGCTTTATTCGTTGCCCATTGACAAACTTCGGGTTAGTACCTTCGGAGTTCTTTATTTTGATGGCTCCAGACCGGTAAACCTCCTCGATGATGTATGGGCCTTCCCATTTCGAGAGGAGCTTTCCTGCAAAAAATCTAAAATGAGAGTTGTACAAAAGAACATATTCTCCAACTTTAAACTCACGCTTTTGAATTCTTTTGTCATGCCATCTTTTAACTTTTTCTTTGAATAACTTCGCATTCTCATAAGCTTGGGTTCTCCATTCATCTAAGGAGCTTATATCAAATAACCTCTTTACACCAGCAAGTTTGAAATCATAGTTGAGTTCTTTAAATGCCCAATATGCTTTATGTTCTAACTCAAGAGGCAAATGACAAGCTTTTCCATAAACCATTTTATAAGGAGACATACCCATAGGATTTTTATATGATGTTCTATAAGCCCAAAGTGCATCATCTAATTTCTTAGACCAATTCTTCCTGGACCTATTAATAGTCTTTTGCAAAATTAATTTTATTTCTCTATTGCTAAGTCAACTTGACCACTAGACTGAGGATGATAGGGTGATGCAATCCTATGGTTAACATCATACTTAGCAAGCATCTTACGGAAAGCACCATGACTAAAGTGTGAACCACCATCAGTCATTAAATATCTAGGGACTCCAAACCTTCGGAAAATAACTTCCTTAAGCATTTTAATAGAGGTTTTGTGATCAGCACTACTGGTTGGAATGGCTTCTACCCATTTAGTAACATAATCAACAGCAACAAAAATATGTGTATACCCATTAGAGGAAGGAAAAGATCCCATGTAATCAAATCCCCAAACATCAAATGGTTCAACAGCAAGTGAATAATTCATAGGCATTTCTTGACGCTTACCGATATTACCTATTCTTTGACATTCATCACACGAAGATACAAACTTGTGGGCATCCTTGAAGAGAGTAGGCCAATAAAATCCAGATTGCAATACCTTGTGAGCAATTCTATCTCCAGCATGATGCCCTCCATAAGCCTTAGAGTGACATTTCCATAGGATTTGTTCCTGTTCATGCTCAGGTACACAATGTCTAATAATACCATCTACTCCTTCTTTATAAAGATGTGGGTCATCCCAAAAGTAATGTCTTAAATCATAGAGGATTTTTTCTTTTGATGGTATGTAAAGCTAGGTGGTAAATATTTAGCAACAATGTAATTACCATAGTCAGCATACCAAGGAGAACTATTATCAACATTTATTGCAGCTAACTGCTCATCAGGAAAACTATCATCAATAGGTAGTGGGTCATCAAGCACATTTCCAGGCCTAGACAAATTATCAGCTACGGGGTTCTCAACTCCTTTTCTATCAATCATATGTAAATCAAATTCTTGTAACAAGAGAACCCAACGAATAAGTCTAGGTTTACCATCTTTCTTTTCCATAAGATATTTAATAGCAGCATGGTCTGTGTGAAAAGTTACTTTGGAATCAACAAGATAAGATCTAAATTTATCACAAGCAAACACCACTGCTAAGAATTCTTTTTCAGTAGTAGCATAATTTCTTTGAGCATTGTCTAGAGTTTTACTAGCATAATGAATAACATTAAGTTTCTTATCAACTCTTTATCCTAGAACAGCACCAATGACATAATCACTAGCATCACACATAATTTCAAAAGGCAAGTTCCAATCAGGTGGTTGAACAATAGGTGTAGATATTAGAAACAATTCCTTATTTAACACTATCTTAAATTTCGTTTCCTTATTTAACACTGAAAAACTTTTTTTCCCTATCTAACAACGAGTCTAAAATTTTATGCCCTTTATAACACTTTCATCCCTTTTAAGCCTAAATGGTACTTGAAAAGACTCTTTTGCCCTTCATATGATATATGTATGTGTGAGGCAGTAGCATACGCACAACATCAATGAGCAATAGCACACACACGCATCGGCAATAGCAAACATGCAGCAGCACATACGCACACGCACACACACTGTAGCACACACGCACGCAGCATCACACGTGCACAGGAGCACACACGGAGCAGCAGCACACACCCACGCAGCAGCAGCACACAAACACGCACGTACGCGCGACAGCCGGTACATGAATACCCGAACAAGTATTTCATTGATCCCATTGTAAAAGCACATAGAGCTAGCTAGCCTGGGTACGTGGGTATTTAAATATGTATACGTCCGCGCCGCAGCCGGTACACAAATACCCGAACAAATATACATACATGGCTATGTGTATTGTGTACGTGCAGTACAGACGTGTGGGTATTCAAAAGTGTATGCGTACACCGGCTAGAGCCATAAGCCATGTACATGCTACTGCCGTGTGCATGGCCTTCGATGCATGCGTCAATTGTACATGGGCAATTTTGCCATGCACCACGTACAAAGCTAATGATAGACCATCTAGCGTATACATCTACTATATAATGTATCTACACGTACATATATTCTTCCATGGAGATCGTGCACTAGAAAAACTTAGACATTCAAAATAGATTACGTGAGCTCCATATGAAAATCCAACAAATAATAATATAATAATTATTAATAAAGATGATAAAAAAATCATCGAGCAACACATGGGAAACAAACATATCATATGAGGGGCAAAATGGTATTTTCAAGTGTCATTTAGGCTTAAAATGAACAAAAGTGTCATAAAAGGCATAAAATTTAGACTCGTTGTTATATAGGAAAGAAATTATTTGTCGATGTCAAATAAGGCATAAAATTTAAGCACAGTGTTAAATAAGGAATTCTCTCTAGATATTAAGGCTTTCTTGAGTGTTTCAAAGGCTTCTAAACAATCATCATCAAAAACAAAAGAAATATCCTTCTGCAAGAGATTAGTAAGAGGCCTAGAAATTTGGAAAAAGTCTTTGATAAATCTCCTATAGAAACCAGCATGACCTAGGAAACTATGAATACCTTTGATATCCTTAGGACATGGCATTTTCTCAATTGCATCAACATTAGCTTGGTCCACTTCAATACCTCTTTCAGAAATTTTAGGACACAAGACAATGCCTTCATAACCATAAAGTGGCACTTCTCCCAATTCAAGACAAGATTTGTTTGTTCACATCTCTGCAAAACTCGCTCAAGATTGCTTAAACAATCATCAAAAGACTTCCCATAAACAGAAAACTCATCCATGAAAACCTCAACAATTTTTTCACAAAAGTTAGAGAATATAGCAGTCATACATCTTTGAAAGGTAGCTGATAGAGGCTAAGGTCTCCCGATGTTTCGATGAGATGGTGGCTATCGTTTTCTGTGGGAGTCGACCTTGACGATCCGACTACGAACGTGCGAGACGTCGCGCCTTAGCAATCGCTAAACCAACTTCCGAGGGTTATTGACCACGCCGGAGCACGATCAACCTGACCACGAGGGTCTGTTTCCTGCGAGCAAACGAAGAACAAGCAAGAAACTGAGATTGCAATCGGGATATTGCGAATATAAGATGAAAGCTTTATTGATCAAGGTGGGGTTCTATGACGTCTTGGTCTGGTCGTTGGACACAAACGAAGTACACGAAGTTGCAGCTATGGCGAACTTTTAATCTAAACAAAACCCGAAGTCTAAACGACGCCCTAAGGGCTGTATATATGGAGGAAGAGGGGGGAATTTCGTCGCCCTTGAGGGTGGGGTCCGAAACCAACCCTAACTCTTGTTTCCCCACACATACGGACTCTAAAAATAGCCTATACTTAAGTATTTCGAAATTACATGGGCCTGGCCCATAAATAAGGTGACGCGGGACCTAGAATAGCCTATGGACGAATATTATGAAGTGGCATCTTGTATATTTCGTCCAAGGCTTCATGCACTCCTTATGGCGGCTTCAAAGTCCTGAAATTATCACTTGTAACTCCGTTCTTGATCCCCTTGCGCATGCCATCAACTCCATGCGTGTTCTTGCTCCAATGTTCATCCTTCTCCAAGCTAGGCCCTTCATTTGTAAGCAAAACAAATGTATCCAATTTAGGCAGCATCATAATCTCATGAACATTAGAATCATTACCAAGAAACGAAAGTACCTGGTAATTTAATTGGCGTGCGTGAGCTCTAGTAATTGGTCCAGTATATGTAACAGTAGGGGCTGTGGATGTAACAATGGTATTGATGTCCTCATCATCCTCCCCTTTTTGAAATGAAGTCGTCCTCGACGAAAGCGCATCTTCCTCACCCAAATAAGGCTTCAAATCTGCAATGTTAAAAGTGGGACTAACCCCAAAATCTACAGGTAGCTCAAGTTTATATGCATTATCATTTATTTTCTCTAACACCTTAAAAGGACCATCAGCACGTGGCATTAGCTTTGATTTGCGCAGATTAGGAAATCTATTTTTACGCAAATGTAACCAAACAAGATCTCCAGGCGCAAACACAACATGTTTTCTACCCTTATCTCCAGCAAGTTTATATTTAGCATTCATACGCTCAATGTTTTCCTTAGTTAACTCATGCATTTTTAAAATCAATTCAGAACGTTCTTTAGCATCAAAATTAACCTTCTCTGAAGATGGCAGAGGCAACAAATCAATAGGTGCACGAGGTAGGAAACCATACACAATTTCAAAAGGTCACGTCTTAGTAGTAGAATGCAATGAGCGATTATAAGCAAATTCAATATGAGGCAAGCATTCTTCCCACATTTTCTTGTTATTCTTCAAAACAGCCCTAAGCATAGTAGACAATGTTCTATTGACTACTTCAGTTTGTCCATCAGTTTGGGGGTGACAAGTAGTACTAAAAAGCAGCTTAGTCCCCAACTTAGCCCATAAACATCTCCAAAAGTGGCTAAGAAATTTAGTATCACGATCTGAAATAATAGTATTTGGCACACCATGTAAACGAATAATTTCACGAAAGAACAAATCAGCAACATTAACAGCATCATCGCTTTTATGACATGGTATAAAGTGTGCCATTTTCGAGAACCTATCCACGACAACAAATATGCTATCCCTCCCCTTCTTTGTTCGAGGTAAACCTAAAACAAAGTCCATAGATATATCCTCCCAAGGAACACTAGGTACTGGCAAAGGCATATATAAACCATGAGGATTGAGTCGTGACTTAGCTCTTTGACATGTAGTGCAGTGAGCAACAAAACGCTCAACATCCCGTCTCATCTTTGGCCAAAAGAAATGTGTAGCAAGTATATCCTCCGTCTTCTTGACGCCAAAGTGTCCCATTAATCCTCCTCCATGCGCCTCCTGCAACAGCAAAAGATGAACGGAGCTAGCTGGAATGCATAGCTTGTTAGCAAGAAACACAAATCCATCGTTAAGAACGAACTTGTTCCAAGTTCTCCCTTCCTTACAATTCTGCAATACATCTTTAAATTCATCATCATGAACATATTGATCTTTGATGGTCTCCAAACCAAATATTTTAAAGTCAAGTTGTGAAAGCATAGTATAACGACGAGACAAGGCATCAGCAATAACATTTTCTTTACCCTTCTTGTGTTTAATGACATAAGGGAAAGTCTCAATGAATTCAACCCATTTAGCATGTCTACGGTTCAGTTTTGCTTGACTTTTAATGTGTTTCAAAGATTCATGATCAGAATGTATAACAAATTCCTTGGGCCATAAATAATGTTGCCATGTTTCTAAGGTCCAAACAAGAGCATATAATTCTTTATCATAAGTAGAATAGTTCAGACTAGGCCCACTCAATTTTTCAGAAAAGTATGCAACAGGTTTTCCATCTTGTAATAACACACCTCCTAATCCAATTCCACTAGCATCACATTCAAGCTCAAAAGTCTTATTGAAATTAGGAAGTTGGAGTAAAGGAGCATGTGTCAACTTATCTTTCAATACCGTGAAGGCTTCTTCCTGTGCGGTACCCCAAACAAAAGGTACATCCTTCTTTGTAAGCTCGTTGAGAGGTGCAGCAATGGTGCTGAAATCTCTCACAAAACGCCTATAGAAACCAGCGAGGCCAAGGAAACTCCTCACTTGTGTGACCGTTTTGGGCTGCGGCCAACTCTCAATAGCTTCAATCTTGGCTTTATCAACTTCAATTCCCTGTGGAGTAACAACATATCCAAGAAAAGATACTCGGTCGGTGCAAAAGGTGCACTTTCCAAGGTTTCCAAACAAACATGCATCACGTAGAGCAATAAAAACAGCACGTAAATGTTCCAAATGTTCCTCCAAAGATTTGCTATAAATCAATATGCCATCAAAGTAAACTACCACAAATCGTCCAATGAAAGCACGTAAAACTTCGTTCATTAACCTCATGAAAGTACTAGGTGCATTAGTTAACCCAAAAGGCATGACTAACCACTCATATAATCCAAACTTAGTTTTAAATGCTGTTTTCCATTCATCTCCCAATTTCATACGAATTTGATGGTAACCACTACGCAAATCAACTTTGGAGAATATTGTAGAGCCACTCAATTCATCAAGCATATCATCTAGCCTAGGAATAGGATGACGATAAGGAATAGTAATATTATTAATGCCTCTACAATCAACGCACATACGCGATGATAGAGGCAAAGGTGTCCCGATGTTTCGATGAGATGGTGGCTATCGTTTTCTGTGGGAGTCGACCTTGACGATCCGACTACGAACGTGCGAGACGTCGCGCCTTAGCAATCGCTAAACCAACTTCCGAGGGGTTATTGACCACGCCGGAGCACGATCAACCTGACCACGAGGGCCTGTTTCCTGCGAGCAAACGAAGAACAAGCAAGAAACTGAGATTGCAACCTGGATATTGCGAATATAAGATGAAAGCTTTATTGATCAAGGTGGGGTTCTGTGACGTCTTGGTCTGGTCGTTGGAGACAAACGAAGTACGCGAAGTTGCAGCTATGGCGAACTTTTAATCTAAACAAACCCCCCCCCCCAAGTCTAAACGACGCCCTAAGGGCTGTATATATGGAGGAAGAGAGGGGAATTTCGTGGCCCGTGAGGGTGGGGTCCGAAACCAACCCTAACTCTTGTTTCCCCACACATACGGACTCTAAAAATAGCCTATACTTAAGTATTTCGAAATTACATGGGCCTGGCCCATTAATAAGGTGACGCAGCACCTAGAATAGCCTATGGACGAATATTATGAAGTGGCATCTTGTATATTTCGTCCATGGCTTCATGCACTCCTTATGGCGGCTTCAAAGTCCTGAAATCATCACTTGTAACTCCGTTCTTGATCCCCTTGCGCATGCCATCAACTTCATGCGTGTTCTTGCTCCAATGTTCATCCTTCTCCAAGCTAGGCCCTTCATTTGAAAGCAAAACAAATGTATCCAATTTAGGCAGCATCATAATCTCATGAACATTATAATCATTACCAAGAAATGAAAGTACCTGGTAATTTAATTGGCGTGCGCGAGCTCTAGTAATTGGTCCAGTATATGTAACAGTAGGGGCTGTGGATGTAACAATGGTATTGATGTCCTCATCATCCTCCCCTTCTTGAAATGAAGTCGTCCTCGACGGAAGCTCATCTTCCTCACCCAAATAAGGCTTCAAATCTGCAATATTAAAAGTGGGACTAACCCCAAAATCTGCAGGTAGCTCAAGTTTATATGCATTATCATTTATTTTCTCTAAAACCTTAAAAGGACCATCAGCACGCGGCATTAGCTTTGATTTGCGCAGATTAGGAAATCTATCTTTACGCAAATGTAACCAAACAAGATCTCCAGGTGCAAACACAACATGTTTTCTACCCTTATCTCCAGCAAGTTTATATTTAGCATTCATACGCTCAATGTTTTCCTTAGTTAACTCATGCATTTTTAAAATCAATTCAGAACGTTCTTTAGCATCAAAATTAACCTTCTCCGAAGATGGAAGAGGCAACAAATCAATAGGTGCACGAGGTAGGAAACCATACACAATTTCAAAAGGGCACATCTTAGTAGTAGAATGCAATGAACGATTATAAGCAAATTCAATATGAGGCAAGCATTCTTCCCACATTTTCTTGTTATTCTTCAAAACAGCCCTAAGCATAGTAGACAATGTTCTATTGACTACTTCAGTTTGTCCCATCAGTTTGGGGGTGACAAGTAGTACTAAGAAAGCAGCTTTAGTCCCCAACTTAGCCAATAAACATCTCCAAAAGTGGCTAAGAAATTTAGTATCATGATATGAAACAATAGTATTTGGCACACCATGTAAGCGAATAATTTCACGAAAGAACAAATCAGCAACATTAACAGCATCATCGCTTTTATGACATGGTATAAAGTGTGCCATTTTCGAGAACCTATCCACGACAACAAATATGCTATCCCTCCCTTCTTTGTTCGAGGTAAACCTAAAACAAAGTCCATAGATATATCCTCCCAAGGAACACTAGGTACAGGCAAAGGCATATATAAACCATGAGGATTGAGTCGTGACTTAGCTCTTTGACATGTAGTGCAGCGAGCAACAAAACGCTCAACATCCCGTCTCATCTTTGGCCAAAAGAAATGTGTAGCAAGTATATCCTCCGTCTTCTTGACGCCAAAGTGTCCCATTAATCCTCCTCCATGCGCCTCCTGCAACAACAAAAGACGAACGGAGCTAGCTGGAATGCATAGCTTGTTAGCACGAAACACAAATCCATCGTTAAGAACGAACTTGTTCCAAGTTCTCCCTTCCTTACAATTCTGCAATACATCTTTAAATTCAGCATCATGTAACATATTGATCCTTGATGGTCTCCAAACCAAATATTTTAAAGTCAAGTTGTGAAAGCATAGTATAACGACGAGACAAGGCATCAGCAATAACATTTTCTTTACCCTTCTTGTGTTTAATGACATAAGGGAAAGTCTCAATGAATTCAACCCATTTAGCATGTACGGTTCAGTTTTGCTTGACTTTTAATGTGTTTCAAAGATTCATGATCAGAATGTATAACAAATTCCTTGGGCCATAAATAATGTTGCCATGTTTCTAAGGTCCGAACAAGAGCATATAATTCTTTATCATAAGTAGAATAGTTCAGACTAGGCCCACTCAATTTTTCAGAAAAGTATGCAACAGGTTTTCCATCTTGTAATAAACACACCTCCTAATCCAATTCCACTAGCATCACATTCAAGCTCAAAAGTCTTATGAAAATCAGGAATTCGGAGTAAAGGAGCATGTGTTAACTATCTTTCAAACCGTGAAGGCTTCTTCCTGTGCGGTACCCCAAACAAATACAATCCTTCTTTGTAAGCTCGTTGAGAGGTGCAGCAATGGTGCTGAAATCTCTCACAAAACGCCTATAGAAACCAGCGAGGCCAAGGAAACTCCTCACTTGTGTGACCGTTTTGGGCTGCGGCCAACTCTCAATAGCTTCAATCTTGGCTTTATCAACTTCAATTCCCTCGGTCGGTGCAAAAGGTGCACTTTCCAAGGTTACCAAACAAACGTGCATCACGTAGAGCAATAAAAACAGCACGTAAATGTTCCAAATGTTCCTCCAAAGATTTGCTATAAATCAATATGTCATCAAAGTAAACTACCACAAATCGTCCAATGAAAGCACGTAAAACTTCGTTCATTAACCTCATGAAAGTACTAGGTGCATTAGTTAACCCAAAAGGCATGACTAACCACTCATATAATCCAAACTTAGTTTTAAATGCTGTTTTCCATTCATCTCCCAATTTCATACGAATTTGATGGTAA
This sequence comes from Triticum urartu, assembly GCF_003073215.2. NCBI lineage: Eukaryota > Viridiplantae > Streptophyta > Magnoliopsida > Poales > Poaceae > Triticum > Triticum urartu. The sequence continues at coordinate 415,498,723 of NC_053025.1, forward strand.
CCACTACGCAAATCAACTTTGGAGAATATTGTAGAGCCACTCAATTCATCAAGCATATCATCTAGTACCTAGGAATAGGATGACGATAACGAATAGTAATATTATTAATGCCTCTACAATCAACGCACATACGCGACGTACCATCCTTTTTCGGCACTAAAATGATAGGAACAGCACAAGGACTAAGGGATTCGCGTATATAACCTTTGTCGAGCAGTTCTTGTACTTGACGCATAATCTCCTTCGTCTCCTCTGGATTGGTACGGTATGGTGCACGGTTGGGTAATGATGCACCGGGAATTAAGTCAATTTGATGCTCAATCCCGCGAATAGGTGGTAATCCCGGTGGCACGTCTTGTGGAAAGACGTCGGCGAACTCCTGCAAAATGTTAGTGACAGCAGGAGGCAAAGAGGAAGGCACGTCCTCGAATGAAAATAATGCCTCTTTGCACACAAAAGCATAGCAAACAGATTTGCTAAAATCTAGATCATCAATATCAGATTTGGTGGCAAGTAAACATGCACTTTTCAATTTAATTTCAGAAGCAACACTAGATTGTTTATTATTATTAGGCTGCATTTGTTGCTCAAATTCTTTTGCCACAATCTGATTTTCACTCTTAGTTTTCTCCTGTTTTGCTTTATTAGCTCTATTAATATCATCTTTCAAAATGGAATCAGGAGTCATAGGAAGCAAAGTAATATTTTTATCCTTATGAACAAGAGTATACTGATTGTTTCTACCATGGTGATAGAATTTTTATCAAATTGCCATGGTCTACCAAGTAATAAGGAACATGCTTGCATAGGTACCACATCACAATCAACATAATCAGCATATGTAGAGATACTAAAATGCACACGAACAGTACGTGTTACCTTAACCTTGCCGCTGTTGTTGAACCATTGGATGTAGTAAGGATGTGGATGTGGTCTTGTGGTGAGAGATAGCTTCTCCACCATCTCGATGCTAGCCAAGTTGTTGCAACTCCCTCCATCTATGATCACGCGAACAGAACGTTCCTTCACAACTCCCTTTGTATGGAACAAATTATGCCTCTGATTTTGCTCAGCTTGTGTAACCTGCACACTCAAAACACGTTGAGCAACTAAACATTCATACCTGTCAGCATCTTCAGGAGCCATGTATTGCGTCTCATGATCAGAATCGTCTCCACCGTGTTCGTCACGTGTAATAAGAGCCAAAGTCTCCTCATCATAGTCACTAGCGGACTCATACCCACCATCCTCAGTAACAATCATCACACGCTTAGATGGGCATTCTCTCGCATAATGACCTCCACCCTTGCAACGTCGACAAATAATATCATGTGTTTGCCCTGTTGATGCCATGGATGAAGAAGAGCTCTTTGCAGGCCCAGAAGGGGTGCTCTTGGCAGATAGTGGTGATTGTGCCTGCTTTATTGTATCACGGTTGGAGGGTGGCAGCCGACGGAGGCGCCGGTGTAGCAGAACGTGTGGAAGTAGATGATGCACGTGGTGTCCATGAAGAAGGTCGACCTGCAGAAAAGTTAGTCCGCGCCAATGCCTGTCGATCCTGCACTTCACGTTCAGCTTTACAAGCAAGATGGAATAAACGAGTGATATTAGTATACTCCTTATACTCTAGAATCGTCTGAATCTCTCTATTTAATCCACCCATAAAACGTGCAAGCATAGCTTCATTCTCCTCAACAATACCACATCTAATCATGCCAGTTTGTAATTCCTGATAATATTCTTCTACAGAATTTTTTCCCTGTCTTAAGCGCTGCAATTTTTGAAGTAATTCACGTTGATAATATGGTGGAACCCAACGAGTACGCATAGCAGTTTTCAAAGCAGCCCAAGTAGCAGGAATGGGATATAATCTACAATGCTCAGACCACCAAACACATGCAAAACTAGTGAATGCACAAACAGCAGCAGGAACACGTCTCTCCTCGGGATATTGTAAACATGTAAATCGTTGTTCAGTTTCTAACTCCCAAGTAAGATATATATCAGGAACATATCTACCCTCAAATGGTGGAATATTCAATTTTAGTTTAGGGAGATGGTCATGATCTCGTACCTGAGGGTGAGCCCTACCATTGCCATTATTTGCATGTGGACGACCTGAGGTTGCTGTGCTGGTGGTGGCACGTAGTTCTGATTTTGATCAACCTCATCCTCGTAATCGCCAGCAAAATCATCCTCCTCCGCATCAGCAGCAGGAGCCACAGAAGTAGCAACAGCAGCACCAACAGTTTGGCCAGGTGCAAGAGGGAGACGGCTCGCTCGGCGGAGGGCTGTTTCACGATGTGTAGGTAGTCGTCGTTGTTGTTGTTGTAGAGGTGCGTTAGGTGCAGCCGGTGGTGGTGGTGGAAGACGCGCGAGCAATTCATTAAACCTGTCATCGAGCTTTGTTTCGAACGTCTTCTCCATGTCATCTATCTTCTCCATGGCCTCTTCAAATCTGTTTAGCACATCCTGCACCTGTCCATTCATCATTTGCTAAAATTTATCATGCAACTCCTGATTCGTCATGTTCTCCCAGTCAGTCTCGTCGGCTTGTGATCCTGCCATGGTTAGAAACAATAGAAAACACACAAGAATATGATCCTACAGAATACTAACAAGAGGTGGTGGTGGCGGGTGTCACAAATCCGTCAAGCAAATCTCAAATTCTTACCAGTTCTTACCCAGCAGCAGGCGGTGATCGGCAACCGTTGTAGTCAAAACTCTGAAAAGCTTGGATAGAGCGATTGCCAGGGAGAGTCAAACGCACGACGTAGAGGTATGTGGAGCTGGGAAGGCTTATAGTATGGTAGCAAAAAGGGTCAGCAATAATCAATTCAGAGATGCAAAGTTGAATAAACGCTCAACGACGGTACTGTGCTGGTCCTAGGCTAGACCGTGCTAGAGACGCGAGCCTAGAACACTAACAAAATCACGGCGCTGCACGTAAAGAAGGGAAAAGCACACTCTGGAACTTTTTTTTTCGCTTTTTTTTTTGCGCTCCTCTTTTTTTTTTGCGCTCCTCTTTTTTTTTGCAAAAAATTACTATAATGGCGAGTGTCTCAAAACTCTTCCCTCGTCAAACTGATAGGATGGGCACGGAAATTTGTTTTTCACTTTTTTTTCGGAAATCAGGGCAGCGACGACGAAAAAGTGCGACAAAAAATCACTATGATGGCACGTGGCTCAAAAGACTCAGAAAAGCCTAAAAATAGGATAGGGAAAAAATATTTTTTGCCCGTGAAAATTTTGGCCTAAAAACTGCCCGGGGTCTCCAGACTCTTTTTTTTTTCTTTTTTTTTCCGAGACTTACGCAGGCAAGGAAACACGAATCGGAATTGAGATTGATCTCAAGAACAAACCTAATATGAGAAGAACTCGGATTGGTGGTGGATATATGGTTGTGGTATATGGCAGCGGTGGTGGTATATGGTAGCGGTGGTGGTATATGGATAGAGATTGATGGTGGTATATGGATATGGATTGGTAGTGGTATATGGATAAGGATTCAGAGCGGTGGCGGATAAGAAAAAGTGGTAGATGGGCGATGATGATGGTGCGGCGGCGGCGTGACAACTTATGACCAGAACTCGAAACTCTGAAAGACTAGACTCTAAGACCAGCAACTTGACACGACGATGCAACCGCAAATTCAACAAAGCAAAAACCCTAAAAAGATTATGCAAAGGCTCAGATTGGTTCGGATATGATGAACTAACCCTAATTTTTTTTTGTGTGGCTTTTTCGTGGACTGTAGGTATGAAGAACAGACTCGATCTAATCTACGAAAAACTGTAAAATCTCACCGAGCAACCTGGAAATCTGATACCACTTGATAGAGGCAAAGGTGTCCCGATGTTTCGATGAGATGGTGGCTATCGCTTTCTGTGGGAGTCGACCTTGACGATCCGACTACGAACGTGCGAGACGTCGCGCCTTAGCAATCGCTAAACCAACTTCCGAGGGGTTATTGACCACGCCGGAGCACGATCAACCTGACCACGAGGGCCTGTTTCCTGCGAGCAAACGAAGAACAAGCAAGAAACTGAGATTGCAATCTGGATATTGCGAATATAAGATGAAAGCTTTATTGATCAAGGTGGGGTTCTGTGACGTCTTGGTCTGGTCGTTGGACACAAACGAAGTACGCGAAGTTGCAGCTATGGAGAACTTTTAATCTAAACAAAACCCAAGGAAAAAGCTACTAGATGGATCTACTTATATAGGAGCAAGGGGTGGCGGCCAAGGAGGTGGGAGGACGTCCCAAGGCAGCCTAAAACTAACCCTAGGTCGTACAAGGCTCATGGGCCCAAGTGGAGGTGATGCAACACCTTTGGGCTTGTAGTTTGACTCGGATTCTGCTGCAACGAAATTCCCCTCTCTTCCTCTCTCTTCCTCCATATATACAGCCCTTAGGGCGTCGTTTAGACTTTGGGTTTTGTTTAGATTAAAAGTTCGCCATAGCTGCAACTTCGCGTACTTCGTTTGTGTCCAACGACGAGACCAAGACGTCACAGAACCCCACCTTGATCAATAAATCTTTCATCTTATATTCGCAATATCCCGATTGCAATCTCAGTTTCTTGCTCGCAGGAAACAGGCCCTCGTGGTCAGGTTGATCGTGCTCCGGCGTGGTCAATAACCCCTCGGAAGTTGGTTTAGCGATTGCTAAGGCGCGACGTCTCGCACGTTCGTAGTCGGATCGTCAAGGTCGACTCCCACAGAAAACGATAGCCACCATCTCATCGAAACATCGGGACACCTTTGCCTCTATCAAGTGGTATCAGTTTTTAGGTTGCTCGATGAGAATTTCCAGTTTTCCTAGATTAGATTTATTTTCTTACCTATTGTCCAAGAAAAAGCCACAAAAAAGAGTTAGATCTATTCATCCTTGGTCCAAGCCAGTCTGAGCCTTTGCAATTTTCTTTTCATTGCTTGCATAGTTGAATTATCGGTTGCATCATCGTGTCGAGTTGCTGGTCTTAGTGTCTAGTTCGTTTAGAGTTTCGAGTCCTGTTCACATTAGTCACGCCACCGCTGCATCATTATCTCTTCCGCTGTCCACCACCCATCCATCAATTTCCACCACGTGCTACCCACCATTCATTGTCATAATAATAGTTGAGATCGTTCACATCTTCACTTGATCCAATCTGCATCTTATCTAGTTTGTTTTGGAAAGAGGGAGAAAAAAAGAGAGAAAAAAACGAGAGAAAAAAAAAGAGAAAAAAAAGTCAGAGAAAAAAAGGAGAGAAAGAAAAAAAAAGTGTGAGGAAAAAAAAGAGAAAAAAACAACAAAATTCGGATCTTTTTAGACTCAATCTCGTAGTTGAATTCGGATTGGAATCTGTTTTGTGCACTGTTCAGTAAAACAGCTTGGCTGTTGTTTCACATCATTATCTTTACTGCCGTTGTGATCTTCACTTATATCTTGCTGTCCAGAGCTACTTAGTATCCTTCATTGATGCTGGTTGTGCTACGACGTGACCTCATTAGTGTTCTAGGCTCGCGTCTCTAGTTCGGTCTAGCCTAGGACCAGCACAGTACCGTCGTTAAGCGTTTATTCAACATTGCATCTCTGAATTGATTATTGCTAATCTTTTGCTACCATATATAGCCAACCCAGCTCCACATATTTCTACACCGTGTATACGCACGTTCCCCTGGCAATCGCTTTACACAATCTTCGGAGTTATTTGACACCGCTGGTTGCCTGTCACCACTTGCCGCATGGTAAGAACTTGTAAGATATTGATATTTGCTTTACTGTGAGCACTTTACAACCACATCCTAGTAGTTCATAGGAACATTATTCTCGAATTTTGGTTCTTGTTTCTACTAATCATGACAGGTTCCAGAGATAGAAGTTCTTGGACGACGGACACATCTTCACCATCACGAGAGTTGGGACAACACACACAAGCATATGGTCAGGTTATCTCTTTACCATCATTTGAGGGTAGATTTAATCCTGCTATTTATCTAGCTTGGGAGCTTGAAGTATAACAAGTTTTTAGTCACCATGATTTTTCTGAACTTGAGAGAGTACGAGCTACCATTAGAGCATTTACTGGTTTTGCTTCTGTTTGGTGGAGTGTACATTGTAAGAAAAACATTGATAACCAACCCACAACTTGGAAAGTTTTGAAAGCTGTAATGAGACAACAATTTTTTCCTCCTTACTATCGTCGTGAATTGCGTTGCAAATTGGAGCAATTAAAACAAGGCAGTAACAATGTTCATGCTTACTACCAAGAGTTCAAATCTTATATGCATCATTGTGACATAGAAGAATCTCAGGATGATACAATGAATAGATTTTTTGGTGGTTTGAACCATGATATTCAGGCAAGATTTCGGTATATTCCTCGTTGCATTACTGGTATGTATGTCCGTGCTTGTACCTTTGAGAGACAGATACAGGAGGATGCATTGGGTGACTACAACAACTACTATTCCAGTTCATGCTCACCATCGCCGGTTGGTTACTCCACTATTGCACCTACTAGAGCAGCCCCACCTCGGATTGTGAGCGCAATATCATCTCAAGAGTATGGTACATTGTCAACGTCCGTACCTACATCAGCTACATCTTTGCGAGGTAACAGTAAAGGTATTGATGATATAACTTCACATGAGAATGAAGCATGCCTAGTTAACTTGAATGCATCATGTGTTGAGTTACCTGTTGATTTGAGCACACCACCTATTTTAGAGACTCTTGTTACTGTCATGAATGCGTCATGTGATCAAACAACTGAAATATTAACAATTTTGAGCGCACCCATTGAATTAACTGTTGATGCAAAAGAACCAATGTTTAATCATTTTGATATGACCTCTAATCTTGATGATGATTCTGTGTCCAATGACTTATTGCATGTTTGCTTATTTAAGCATGTTGTAGCATGTAAATTTGATGCAAGTAAGGTTTATTCATCAAAGTTAGGATGGTTTAATGATGAACATTGCCAATTTTTTGAAGAGAATAAGAGCTTCACTTATATGTGCAAACTGAGTTCCAATATTTTCATGCCTTCTACTTCCTGTGATAATTTTTTGGCTTTAGATTTTATGAACAATGAAAGTTACTCATGTATACATGTGACATATGTTCAAAAATCAAGGGAAGTTAAAATGGATGACATATACATATACAACATGTACACCTTGTCTCTTTTGTTAGCCACATTTCAGATTAAGCAATGCCGAGGACGGCTTTATTTTCAAAAAGGGGAGGATGATGAGGACATGACTACCTTGGATACGACCAAAAATATTTCATACATGCATATTTGTCAGGTGATTTCTAATGCAAACGATTCAATAATCTATTTATGTTATCCAGAACAAAAATACTTCACACACTTTTGTGTTTTGTCTAATTGCAGGTGTATGGGACATTTGTACAATCCACATATGAAGATAAGGGAAAAGGAGAAGTTTAGGTTGTGTTCAAAAAGTCCTCTCACGTCACTTTTGGGCCAAGAGAAGATAGAGTCCAAGTCTCTCACGTTCTGGATTCAGATTCGGACTGCACAGACATACCTGACTCAAAACGCCAACAACATTTTCATACGGACTCCGAATTGGGTGATTCTTTTTTTGTTGGAAACTAGATTTCGTGCTCTTTCCAACCCAATTGGATTCACCTTCAAATTCGTCCGGAGCGTTGCGTTACGGATGAAACAATCTGACGTTGCAGCAGAATCCGAGTCAAACTACAAGCCCAAAGGTGTTGCATCACCTCCACTTGGGCCCATGAGCCTTGTACGACCTAGGGTTAGTTTTAGGCTGCCTTGGGACGTCCTCCCACCTCCTTGGCCGCCACCCCTTGCTCCTATATAAGTAGATCCATCTAGTAGCTTTTTCCTTGGGATTTGTTTAGTTAAAAGTTAGCCATTGCAACTTCGTGTACTTCGTTTGTGTCCAACGACCAGACCAAGACCGCTTACGGATCCCCACCATTTATCAATACTTCATCTATATTCGCAATATTCAGATTGCATTATCATATTCTTGCTTGTTCTTCGATTGCTTGCAGGAATAGACCTTCGTGGTCAGGCTGACCGTGGCTTCCGGCATCGTCAGTAACCTCAGGAGATTGGTTTAGCGATTGCTAAGGCAGCGACGTCTCACACGTTTGTAGTCGGATCGTCAAAGTCGTCTCCACCAAATCGATAGTTATCATCTCATCGAAAGATCGGGACACCCTCGCCTCTATCAAGATGGCCTCGTAACTTTGCATCCGTAGCTCCGTTTTGGGCATATAGCATATCAAAATGTTCACCTCAGAGAGTACATCATTTCATTCAATTGCGTCATTTTCATTTGAGTTCATCTTGATGCCCGAAATGCTGTTAGAAGAGGGCTACTTGAGATAATTGTCAGATCTGTTACTTCATTTAGCTTTTTGTCATTTCCTGCCATGATTATTGTGTGCTGCTATGGCCCATGAGTTCTACATATGTTTTGTTAAGGGTCTTGTCATCTTTCCAGAAGTGCATACCCATGTATTTTTGTGATGTTGTGTGGTGTCTAGCACAAGCTTGCAAAGTGGTGCACTTGTTAATTCTGATTTCAGGACTTAGCATTTCCACTAAGTCCTTGAGCTGGTTTATCTCATGATGCCATATTGTTCATGTTGATTTCCTAAGTGATTCATCGCCTCTTTTGAGAATGATCAGTAAGGGATGTTTTGTTAATCTTGTAGTTCTCTATCCATCCATGTCTTTTGGTTGCAATTATGGAGCACCCTATCTTGAGTCAATCGAGCTCTACTTTTGCTACTTTGTGAATCTGGGCAGATTGTCAACTTGTTTGCAATTTGCGAATGATGTTGTAGTTGATCTCCGTGCGCTATGTTTATTGTTCTTGCCATGTTAGCTTGCATTTTTGTTGTATTCTTGATGGGTATGCTTAGTTGGTCATGACTTTGCTCGTGTTGAGTGCATCGAGCTCGTAAACATGGCCTACTTGAGTTTATGTTTCAGCATGTGCCAGTTTTTCACTAAGTCTGAAAACTGATTATGTTTTTGCCATGTTCACATGCTTGTAATTTTATTTTCTGGTCCTTTTTGTCTCAAGGTCACTAAGGGACTTTCGTTAAGCTCTTTGAGTAGCTCCATGCCATGCTTTACTTTGCCATGTTCAGGTCCTGTAGCATGTAGTTTTGTTGCTCCAAAGAGTGCTACCTGATCTGAAATTCCAGACAAGTGTTAATTTCACTAAGTCTGAGATCTGTTTGCCATATGCATTTTTGCCATGTTTGTTTGAACCTGTTAATGGATGAATTGGCCATAGCTCAGTGCTAGACTTTTGTTAAGCTTCATGAATGGATCCCTGCCATGTATTTTGATTGCTCATGTTTGAGTGCAGTGGATGTTCAATCTCAGTTGCATTTAGAACTACTTGCTGTAAATTGCAGACCGGTGTCCATTTTTGAATCGCTTGCCATTTTCAACCAGTAACTCCGATTCGGCGTTCTTTATATCGTTTTCAAGCGTTTTCAATCTCATCTTTCCAGTGCCCTTGGATTTTCCAAGTTGAAGTCCAGGTTCATGCGCATCCCTTGTCAAAATCTTGCATATGCCATCCCGCATCGCATCCCGCATAGCATACCATCATTGCATCATATTGTTTGAGTCTTTGCACGTGGTGATTGTGTCCTTGTTTGCTTGTTTGTCTTGTTTGGTTAGACCGGGAGACGAGTTCGCTAACGAAGGAGCCGTTGAGTTGCTTTCGAGGATCCAGTCAACTCTGACAAACTATGCCAGGCAAGATGATCATACCTCGAAATCAACTACTATCTTGCTATGCTAGTTTGCTCGCTCTTTTGCTATGCCAATGCTATGATGCCTACCATTTGCTTTCAAGCCTCCCAAATTGCCATGTCAAACCTCTAACCCACCATGTCCTAGCAAACTGTTGATTGGCTATGTTACCGCTTTGCTCAGCCCCTCTTATAGCGTTGCTAGTTGCAGGTGAAGATTGGAGGTCGTTCCTTGTCTTGTTGGGATATCATTATATTGCCATGTTATCTTTATGCAACTATACACTTGGTAAAGGGTGGAAGGATCGGCCTCTCGCCTAGTGTTTTGTTCCACTCTTGCCACCCTAGTTTCTGTCATATCGGTGTTATGTTCCCGGATTTTGCGTTCCTTACGCGGTTGGGTTATAATGGGAACCCCTTGACAGTCCGTTGAATAAAACTCCTACAGCAATGCCCAACCTTGGTTTTACCATTTGCCACCTAGCCTTTTCCCTTGGGTTTCGCAGACTCAAGGGTCATCTTATTTTAAACCCCCCGGGCCAGTGCTCCTCTGAGTGTTGGTCCAACCTAGAGCACCGTGCGGGGCCGTCCCTTGGCAACTTGGGTTACGTTGGCTCCCGTATGCTTAGCTTATCCGGTGTGCCCTGAGAACGAGATATGTGCAGCTCCTATCGGGATTTGTCGGCACAGCGGGTGGTGTTGCTGGACTTGTTTTACCATTGTCAGAGTTGTCTTGAAGTAACCGAGATACCGAGTCTGATCGGAACGTCTTGGGTAGGAGGTCTATCCTTCGTTGACCGTGAGAGCTTGTCATGGGCTAAGTTTGGGACTCCCTTGCAGGGATTTGAACTTCAAAAGCCGTGGCCCGCGGTTAATGGGCAGATGGGAATTTGTTAATGTCCGGTTGTAGATAACTTGAACCTTAATTAAACTAAAATGAATCAACTGGGTGTGTTACCGTGATGGCCTCTTCTCGGCGGAGTCCGGGAGTGGACACGGTGTTGGAGTAATGCTTGCGCAGGTTGTCCTCTAGTTTCTCGCTCGCGCTTTGCCTCCTCTTCTCGCTCTCTTTTGCTCGAATAGCCACCATATATGCTAGTCGCTTGCTGCAGCTCCACATATATTTTTACCTTGCCTTACCTATAAGCTTAAATAGTCTTGATCGCGAGGGTGCGAGATTGCTGAGTCCCTGTGGCTCACAGATTACTATTACACCAGATGCAGGGCCTGATGATTCTGCTCCAGGTGACGCGCTTGAGCTCAAGTGGGAGTTCGACGAGACTCTCAACGATACTATGTTTCCTTTCCTGATGATCAGTAGTGGTGCCCAGTTGGGGGTGATCGGGACCGTGTCGCATGTTGGGTTATCTTTTATTGTGCGCCGTTTCGGGCCATGATGTAATCTATTTTATGTACTTGATTGCGTGGCAAGTGTAAGCCTGGTTGGACTACGGCCCGTGTTGAGCAATTAGAGACTACGCCAGACCGATAGTGTGTATAATTAGCGATACGGCCGCGATTAATCGACGAGTTATTCCACGATTGCTGGGATAATTAACACCGGGCGACACGGAACAATTGAAACGATAATGATAAAAGGCGGCAAGAGTGGAACAAAACACCAGGCATAAGGCCGAGCCTTCCACCCTTTACCAAGTATATAGATGCATTAATAAATAAGAGATATTGTGATATCCCAACAAAATATCCATGTTCCAACAAGGAACAAACTCCAATCTTCACCTGCAACTAACAACGCTATAAGAGGGGCTGAGCAAAGCGGTAACATAGCCAAACAACGGTTTGCTAGGACAAGGTGGGTTAGAGGCTTGACATGCAATATGGGAGGCATGATATAGCAAGTAGGTAGTCGCAGCATAGGCAAATAGAGCGAGCAACTAGCAAGCAAAGATAGAAGTGATTTCGAGGGTATGGTCATCTTGCCTGAGATCCCGCAAGGAAGAAGAACGAGTCCATGAAGAAGACAAACGGACGTAGTCGAACGGATCCTCACACCGGAACGAAACCGAAGCTAACGAGAGAAGCAACCCGGAAAGAAGCAAGCAAACATAGTAAACAACCATCACATAAACATGGCATGATGCACAAATCAAGTATGATGCATGTCCGGTTTAATGAGGCATGGCATGGCAAAGTGCACAAACAATTCTACAAATTAAGTGGAGCTCAATATGCAACGAGTTGCATATTGACGAAACACACAATTATTTAGTTCTCTCTCGGTTATTACTCACCAATATTAAAAGTTGTTAAGCATGTCAAGAGATGATACATAACAAAACTATACATCTAAACAATTTAAATGGGGCCGGATATAATAAACAACAAACCCGGTAAATCCCCATATGCATTAGTAATTTAATGCAACAACAATTTAAACCATCTTAAAGTTGTTAACATGATGCGGATGACATGAACAAGTTTATGCAATTTTATTAAAAGTTGATAAGCATTATGAAGCAGTTTGTCATCGTGGGAAACAAGGGGTGCCACGACAACGATAAAAGTAACGGTGACACGGCAACGTCCGGTTCCGGTAACTCGATTGAGATACCGATGCAAAGGAGAAGTGTGCGGATGCGTGCAAGAAGATGGGGGGCTCCCGGATACCGGGTGTCCCACATGTACGGCAAGGAACGAGGAACTCGCAAGAACAACTCGGACACGGTGCAACCACGAGCATCTCATACATCACACAACATTCTCACGGGCGTCGTCTCGGTGGTTATACCTTCCAAGGGAGCATTCTCGAGCGGTTCGAGTTCGTAGAGGAAGTAGTTTCTCGTGACGGTAGTGGAAGTAGGGTATGACGATAGAGGTACTCGCGACGGTAGTGGTACTTCGTTTTCGAGAGGTACTTGAATCCAACATTTCGGGGCGACGGTAGTTGTACACGGTCGCATAGGAACTTGACGAAACCCAAGGCGACGGTTGTGGTACTTGGCAAAACGCATGTCAACGGTTGTTGTTCTTGTATCGTCATGCAGGTAGTCATTCACTCGACGGTCTTATCGGAACCTCATCAGCGATAGAGATCCACCTTGGCGTTCGGAAGGGGTACTTGGCGTCATGGTACTTGGCGATTTCGAAGGCGGCGAAAATGAACTTGGCGGTCTCCGTTGACCTGGTACTTGGTGAATCCCTGTTCGGTGGTCTTCCTTGGGGTTCAGGGCACGGTGCATGTACTTGGCATGATGCAGGGGCGATGGCCGCAGGACACTAGGACCCGAAGCAGAGGAGCAGGGGATCGAGGCTCTGGCCATCTCCTTGCAGGTGTTGCGCTGGACAATGGTAAGGCGACAGGCAGAGCTGCCATGGATGGCAACAGCATGGAAGAAGCAGGGGCGTGAGGGCGGCGGAAGCGGCAAGGTGGACTTGGGCGCTGGAGGAAGCAGCAAGGTAGCACCATGGAGATCCTGGACGACAGGGCCAGATTGGCCGGCAGGGTGCCAAGGGACGTCGAGGTGGCAGAGGTCATGGGTCGGGCGTCAGGCTTGAGGTGCAGGGGGACCCCGGGCGGCGGCGAGGATGGCCGGCTGAGGAGGCAGCAGAGACGCGACGAGGTGCAGCGGTGGGAGCTTCGAGCTCGGCCGGCTACGGCCATGGAGGACGGTGGTGCAAGAGACGGGGCCCTTGAGGGCGCGGCGCTCGGGATCCTGTGTTAGTGACAGCAGGGGGCAAAGAGGAAGGCACGTCCTCGAATGAAAATAATGCCTCTTTGCACACAAAAGCATAGCAAACAGATTTGCTGAAATCTAGCTCATCAATATCAGATTTGGTGGCAAGTAAACATGCACTTTTCAATTTAATTTCAGAAACAACAGTAGATGGTTTATTATTAGGCTTCATTTGGTGCTCAAATTCTTTTGCCACAATCTGATTTTCACTCTTATTTGTCTCCTGTTTTGCTTTATTAGCTCTATTAATATCATCTTTCAAAATGGAATCAGGAGTCATAGGAAGCAAAGTAATATTTTTATCGTTATGAACAAGAGTATACTGATTGTTTCTACCATGGTGTACAGAATTTTTATCAAATTGCCATGGTCTACCAAGTAATACGGAACATGCTTGCATAGGTACCACATCACAATCAACATAATCAGCATATGTAGAGATAGTAAAATGCACACGAACAGTACGTGTTACCTTAACCTTGCCGCTGTTGTTGAACCATTGGATGTAGTAAGGATGTGGATGTGGTCTTGTGGTGAGAGATAGCTTCTCCACCATCTCCATGCTAGCCAAGTTATTGCAGCTCCCTCCATCTATGATCACGCGAACAGAACGTTCCTTCACAACTCCCTTTGTATGGAACAAATTATGCCTCTGATTTTGCTCAGCTTGTGTAACCTGCACACTCAAAACACGTTGAGCAACTAAACATTCATACCTGTCAGCATCTTCAGGAGCCATGTATTGCGTCTCATGATCAGAATCGTCTCCCCCGTGTTCGTCACGTGTAATAAGAGCCAAAGTCTCCTCATCATAGTCACTAGCGGACTCATACCCACCATCCTCAGTAACAATCATCACACGCTTAGATGGGCATTCTCTCGCATAATGACCTCCACCCTTGCAACGTCGACAAATAGTATCATGTGTTTGCCCTGTTGATGCCATGGATGAAGAAGAGCTCTTTGCAGGCCCAGAAGGTGTGCTCTTGGCAGATAGTGGTGATTGTGCCTGCTTTATTGTATCACGGTTGGAGGTGGTAGCCGACGGAGGCGCCGGTGTAGCAAAACGTGTGGAAGTAGATGATGCACGTGGTGTCCATGATGAAGGTCGACCTGCAAAAAAGTTAGTCCGCGCCAATGCCTGTCGATCCTGCACTTCACGTTCAGCTTTACAAGCAAGATGGAATAAACGAGTGATATTAGTATACTCCTTATACTCTAGAATCGTCTGAATCTCTCTATTTAATCCACCCATAAAACGTGCAAGCATAGCTTCATTCTCCTCAACAATACCACATCTAATCATGCCAGTTTGTAATTCCTGATAATATTCTTCTACAGAATTTTTTCCCTGTCTTAAGCGCTGCAATTTTTGAAGTAATTCACGTTGATAATATGGTGGAACCCAACGAGTACGCATAGCAGTTTTCAAAGCAGCCCAAGTAGCCGGAATAGGATATAATCTACAATGCTCAGACCACCAAACACATGCAAAACTAGTGAAAGCACAAACAGCAGCAGGAACACGTCTCTCCTCGGGATATTGTAAACATGTAAACCGTTGTTCAGTTTCTAACTCCCAAGTAAGATATATATCAGGAACATATCTACCCTCAAATGGTGGAATATTCAATTTTAGTTTAGGGAGATGGTCATGATCTCGTACCTGAGGGTGAGCCCTACCATTGCCATTATTTGCATGTGGACGACCTGGTGGTTGCTGTGCTGTTGGTGGCACGTAGTTCTGATTTTGATCAACCTCATCCTCATAATCTCCCACATAAGCATCCTCCTCCACATCAGCAGTAGGAGCCACAGAAGTATCAACAGCAGCACCAGCAGTTTGGCCCGACTGAAGAGGGACACGGCTCGCTCGGCGGAGGGCTGTTTCCCGACGTGGAGGTAGTCGGTGTTGTTGATATTGTTGCAGAGGTGCGGCAGGAGCAGCCGGTGGTGGTGGTGGAAAACGCGAAAGCAATTCAGCAAACTTGTTATCGAGCTTTGTTTCAAACGTCTTCTCCATGCCATCTATCTTCTCCATGGCCTCTTCAAATCTGTTTATCACATCTTGCACCTGTACATTCATCATTTGCTGAAACGTATCATGAAGCTCCTTGTTCGTCAAGTTCTCCCAGTCAGTCTCGTCGGCTTGTGATCCTGGCATGGTTAGCAGCAATAGAAACACACAAGAATATGATCCTACAGACTACTAACAAGTGGTGGTGGTGGCGGGTGTCACAAATCCGTCAAGCAAATCTCAAATTCTTACCAGTTCTTACCCAGCAGCAGGCGGTGATCGGCAACCGTTGTAGTTAAAAACTCTCAAAAGCTTGCATAGAGCGATTGCCAGGGAGAGTCAAACGCACGACGTAGATGTATGTGGAGCTAGGAAGGCTTAGTATGGTAGCAAAAAGGGTCAGCAATAATCAATTCAGAGATGCAAAGTTGAATAAACGCTCAACGATGGTACTGTGCTGGTCCTAGGCTAGACCGTGCTAGAGACGCGAGCCTAGAACACTAACAAAATCACGGCGCTGCACGTAAATAAGGGAAAAGCACACTCTGGAACTTTTTTTTTGCGCTCCTTTTTTTTGCGCTCCTCTTTTTTTTTGCGAAAAATCACTATACTGGCGAGTGTCTCAAAACTCTTCCCTCGTCAAACTGATAGGATGGGCACGAAAAAAAAAATTCACTTTTTTTTCGGAAATCAGGGCAGCGACGATGAAAAAGTGCGACAAAAAATCACTATGATGGCACGTGGCTCAAAAGACTCAGAAAAGCCTAAAATAGGATAGGGAAAAAAATTTGCCCGTGAAAATTTTGGCCTAAAAACTGACCGGGGGTCTCCAGACTTTTTTTTTTCGTGGACTGTAGGTATGAAGAACAGACTCGATCTAATCTACGAAAAACTGTAAAAATCTCACCGAGCAACCTGGAAATCTGATACCACTTGATAGAGGCTAAGGTGTCCCGATGTTTCGATGAGATGGTGGCTTTCGTTTTCTGTGGGAGTCGACCTTGACGATCCGACTACGAACGTGCGAGACGTCGCGCCTTAGCAATCGCTAAACCAACTTCCAAGGGTTATTGACCACGCCAGAGCACGATCAACCTGACCACGAGGGTCTGTTTCCTGCGAGCAAACGAAGAACAAGCAAGAAACTGAGATTGCAATCGGGATATTGCGAATATAAGATGAAAGCTTTATTGATCAAGGTGGGGTTCTGTGACGTCTTGGTCTGGTCGTTGGACACAAACGAAGTGCGTGAAGTTGCAGCTATGGCGAACTTTTAATCTAAACAAAACCCGAAGTCTAAACGACGCCCTAAGGGCTGTATATATGGAGGAAGAGGGGGGGAATTTCGTGGCCCTTGAGGGTGGGGTCCGAAACCAACCCTAACTCTTGTTTCCCCACACATACGGACTCTAAAAATAGCCTATACTTAAGTATTTCGAAATTACATGGGCCTGGCCCATAAATAAGGTGACGCGGCACCTAAAATAGCCTATGGACGAATATTATGAAGTGGCATCTTGTATATTTTGTCCAAGGCTTCATGCACTCCTTATGGCGGCTTCAAAGTCCTGAAATTATCACTTGTAACTCCGTTCTTGATCCCCTTGCGCATGCCATCAACTCCATGCGTGTTCTTGCTCCAATGTTCATCCTTCTCCAAGCTAGGCCCTTCATTTGTAAGCAAAACAAATGTATCCAATTTAGGCAGCATCATAATCTCATGAACATTAGAATCATTACCAAGAAACGAAAGTACCTGGTAATTTAATTGGCGTGCGTGAGCTCTAGTAATTGGTCCAGCATATGTAATAGTAGGGGCTGTGGATGTAATAATGGTATTGATGTCCTCATCAGTAGCAGGTGCATTACATAAACCAAAAGGTATACATCTATATGCATAAGTTCCAAAGGGACAAGTAAAAGTAGTCTTTTCTTGATCTGGTTGAGAAACAGGTATTTGTGAAAAGCCAAAGTATCCATCTAGGAAGCAAAAGCGTGTGTGCTTAGATAATATTTCAAGCATTTGGTCAATAAAAGGCAAGGGGTAATGATCTTTTCTAGTTGCTTTGTTCAATTTTTTGTAATCAATTACCATTTTATAGCCTGTAACAATTCTTTGTGGAATAAGTTCATTCTTATCATTAGGAACAACAGTAATACCTCCTTTCTTAGGGACACAATGAACATGACTTCCCATCTACTATCAGCTATAGGATAGATTATACCTGCTTTGATAGAGGCGAGGGTCCCGATCTTTCGATGAGATGATAACTATCGATTTGGTGGAGACGACCTTGACGATCCGACTACAAACGTGCACGACGTTGCGCCTTAGCAATCGCTAAACCAATCTCCTGAGGTTACTAACGATGCCGGAAGCACGGTCAGCCTGACCACGAAGGTCTATTCCTGCAAGCAATCGAAGAACGAGCAAGAATATGATAAAGCAATCTGAATATTGCAAATATATATGAGGTATTGATAATGGTAAGGATTCGGAAGCGGTCTTGGTCTGGTCGTTGGACACAAACGAAGTACACGAAGTTGCAATGGCTAACTTTTAACTAAACAAATCCCAAGGAAAAAGCTACTAGATGGATCTACTTATATAGGAGCAAGGGGTGGCGGCCAAGGAGGTGGGAGGACGTCCCAAGGCAGCCTAAAACTAACCCTAGGTCGTACAAGGCTCATGGGCCCAAGTGGAGGTGATGCAACACCTTTGGGCTTGTAGTTTGACTCGGATTCTGCTGCAACGTCAGATTGTTTCATCCGTAACTCAACGCTCCGGATGAATTTGAAGGTGAATCCAATTGGGTTGGAAAGAGCACGAAATCTAGTTTCCAACAAAAAAAGAATCACCCAATTCGGAGTCCGTATGAAAATGTTGTTGGCGTTTTGAGTCAGGTATGTCTGTGCAGTCCGAATCTGAATCCAGAACGTGAGAGACTTGGACTCTATCTTCTCTTGGCCCAAAAGTGACGTGAGAGGACTTTTTGAACACAACCTAAACTTCTCCTTTTCCCTTATCTTCATATGTGGATTGTACAAATGTCCCATACACCTGCAATTAGACAAAACACAAAAGTGTGTGAAGTATTTTTGTTCTGGATAACATAAATAGATTATTGAATCGTTTGCATTAGAAATCACCTGACAAATATGCATGTATGCAATATTTTTGGTCGTATCCAAGGTAGTCATGTCCTCATCATCCTCCCCTTCTTGAAATAAAGCCGTCCTCGGGCATTGCTTAATCTGAAATGTGGCTAACAAAAGAGACAAGGTGTACATGTTGTATATGTATATGTCATCCATTTTAACTTCCCTTGATTTTTGAACATATGTCACATGTATACATGAGTAACTTTCATTGTTCATAAAATCTAAAGCCAAAAAATTATCACAGGAAGTAGAAGGCATGAAAATATTGGAACTCAGTTTGCACATATAAGTGAAGCTCTTATTCTCTTCAAAAAATTGGCAATGTTCATCATTAAACCATCCTAACTTTGATGAATAAACCTTACTTGCATCAAATTTACATGCTACAACATGCTTAAATAAGCAAACATGCAATAAGTCATTGGACACAGAATCATCATCAAGATTAGAGGTCATATCAAAATGATTAAACATTGGTTCTTTTGCATCAACAGTTAATTCAATGGGTGCGCTCAAAATTGTTAATATTTCTAGTTGTTTGATCACATGGCGCATTCATGACAGTAACAAGAGTCTCTAAAATAGGTGGTGTGCTCAAATCAACAGGTAACTCAACACATGATGCATTCAAGTTAACTAGGCATGCTTCATTCTCATGTGAAGTTATATCATCAATACCTTTACTGTTACCTCGCAAAGATGTAGCTGATGTAGGTACGGACGTTGACAATGTACCATACTCTTGAGATGATATTGCGCTCACAATCCGAGGTGGGGCTGCTCTAGTAGGTGCAATAGTGGAGTAACCAACCGGCGATGGTGAGCATGAACTGGAATAGTAGTTGTTGTAGTCACCCAATGCATCCTCCTGTATCTGTCTCTCAAAGGTACAAGCACGGACATACATACCAGTAATGCAACGAGGAATATACCGAAATCTTGCCTGAATATCATGGTTCAAACCACCAAAAAATCTATTCATTGTATCATCCTCAAATTCTTCTATGTCACAATGATTCATTAAACCACCAAAACCTGAATACCAGAAGTTTTAAGATTTCCGTTCTTACCACTTCCTTCATTTTTGGATTCAACCGACGTTGGTGATCAACAACGGTTTTAGCATCAGGTTCCATATTAATTTTGTGCTGACATAGCGTGGGACTGATGCCCTTTAAATCATCAAGAGTGTATCCAATAGCAGCCCGGTGCTTCCTTATAACATTCAATAATCTTTCTTCTTCATGTTCTGAAAGGTTAGCACTAATAATAACAGGATATATCTTCTTTTCATCGAGATAAGCATATTTCAAAGTGTCTGGCAATTATTTTAATTCAAACACGGTATCACCTTTAGGTGGAGGAGGACCTCCTAGAGTTTCAATAGGCAGATTGTGTTTAAGCAGAGGACGTTGTTCAAAGAAAACCTTATCTATTTCATGCATATGTAAATCATTTTCATGGTCTAGCAAATATTGTTCTAAAGGATCAGTAGGTGGAACAGCAATAGAAGCAAGACAAATTAATTCATCCTTACTAGGCAATTCTTTATCATGGTAATTTCTACTAAACATGGAAAAATTAAACTCAGGAGACTCATCACCAAAGCTAACACCAATAGTTTGTTTCTTACAATCTATCTTAGCATTAACTGTATTCAAGAAAGGTCTACCAAAGATAATGGGACAAAAGTCATCTTGTGGGGAACCAAGAACAAGAAAATCAGTAGGGTATTTTATTTTCCCACACAAGACTTCAACATCTCTAATAACACTACTAGGAAAAGGGCTGCTAGTGGCGCACCTGCTTTCGCTACTAATGTCGCACTACAGGTGCGCCACTAGCACCACGCCATTAGATTTTTTACTAATGGCGCACCACAGGTGCGCCATTAGTATAGCCCATGGTGCGCCATTAGTATTTGTTATACTAATGGCGCACCACATAGAAGTGCGCCATTAGTAACAATTTTTTAAAAAAATCAGAATTTTTTAAAAAAATTCAATTTTTTTTAAAAAATCGTTTTTTTCTTAATCTCATGTCATTATGGCTTAATCTTAGGTCAAAGCATGCTTAACTTCGCAGTTCTATCCAATCCCAGCACCAGCTCACTTCACAGGCACTTGTTGATATATCTATCATATCAATCCTATTAAACCTTGTTGATATCTAGGACTTTGTTCATGAGTATGATGAAATTTTGAAAAAAATATTTCAAACTTCCCGGTCATATTACGTATCATATTTTGAAAAAAATCGAATTTTTTTAAACCAATTTTTTCCTGTTACTAGTGGCGCACCTAGCAAACGGTGCGCCACTAGTAACTTTTCGAGTAGATGATTTTTCATATAAAAAACTTTTTAATCCGAGTTCGTATGCAAAAGTTATGCCCATTTTACAAATTCCAGAGAGATTTTGCAAATAAAGTTGAAATTCATATTTGTAAATTTTCCCAACAAGTAGACCACATATCACATGGGAAACTTATTTCCTTTTATTTTTTTTACATTTCCATCATTTTCTTTTATTTTTTAAAACTGAAAAGGCGGTCCACAGGGGGGGATGCGTTCGGTGGAATTTTTGGGCCAAGTTAGTAATGGCGCATCGTGGGAGTGGTGCGCCCCTACTAGTTCAACTAGTAATGGCGCACCACACACACGATGCGCCATTACTAGTTTTGAAAAAAAAATTGAAAAAAATTGAAAAAAAATTACTAGTGGTGCACCGCGGATGTGGTGCGCCATTACTAGTTTAACTAGTAATGGCGCACTATCCACTGGTGCTCCATTATTAGTTTTGAAAAAAAATGAAATTTTTTTACTAATGGCGCACCATGGGTGTGGTGCGCCATTAGTATTTAGACACTAATGGCGCACCAACACATGGTGCGCCATTAGTATATAGTAGTGGTGCACCACATGTCTGGTGCGCCATTAGTGGCCATATCATCTATAGCCCTTTTCCTAGTAGTGTAATCCCAAATGGTGATATGGTGTCTCTATTAGCAAGTTTAATAGTAACATATATTTCTTCTATCTCAGCAGGTGTTATGACTTTCATGATTTCTTCATATAAAGTGTAAGGAATAGCACTCACACTGGCACCCATGTCACATAAACCATGATAACAGTGATCTCCTATTTTAACTGAAATAACAGGCATGCCAACAACAGGTCTATGTTTATCTCTTTTATCAGGTTTAGCAATTCTAGTTGCTTCTTCACAGAAGTAAATAACATGCCCATCCATATCTTCTTCAAGGAGATCTTTAACCATAGCTATACTAGGTTCAACTTTAATTTGTTCATCAGGTTTAGGTGTTCCAATATAGCTTTTGTTAACCACAGGTGAAACTTTAGCATGTTCCTTAATCCTAACAGTGAAAGGTGGTTTCTCAATATAAGCAGAAGGAACAACTGGATCGACATTACAAAGTATAGTTTCTTCTTTAATTGGTACTGGTTATTTAGTTTCTTCTTTAATAGGTGGGTGATATTTAGACCACTTCTCCTTAGGGAGTTCAACATGAGTAGCAAATGATTCACTAAAGGAGGCTACTATCTCAGAGTCAAGTCCATATTTAGTGCTAAACTTTTGAAAAGCATCGGTATCCATAAAAGATTTAACACAATCATACTTGAGTTTAATACCTGACTCTTTACCTTCATCGAGTTCCCAATCTTCAGAGTTGCATTTAATTCTTTCCAAAAGATCCCACTGGAATTCAATAGTCTTCTTGATAAATGAACCAGCACAAGAAGTTTCAAGCATGGTTTGATCATTACGAGAAAGCCGAGCATAAAAATTCTGGATAATAATTTCTCTTGAGAGCTCATGATTGGGGCATGAATATAACATTTGACTTAAGCCTCCCCTAGAGCGATACTTTCTCCTTCACGAGGCCACAAATTATATATATAATTCCGATCACGATGAACTAGATGCATAAGATATTTTTTGGTGGAACTCCAATTTCAAACGATTCCAATTCCATGATCCAATATCATCACATAGCCTATACCATGCCAATGCTTTTCCCTTAAAAGATAAAGGGAAAACCTTTTTCATCACTTCATCCTTGGGTAAACCTGCAAGCTTAAACAATCCACAAATTTGTTCCACATATATCAAGTGCATATCAGGATGTTCGGTTCCATCTCTCGCATAAGGATTGGCTAGCAGTTGTTCTATCATACCCAAAGGAATTTCATATTCAATATTTTCTGTAGGTGTAGTAGGTTGAGGGGTTGCTAATTGTGGTTCCGGACGAGGTGAAGATACCCCGAACAAACCCCTCAAAGGATTGTATCTTAAAGGCATTCTGGTGGCACGAAGGCAATGCTTGTGCAAAAATGGGATAAGGACCTTTAAAGGGCACGATTTCTTTAGTTCATAACTTCAAGATTTTACATGCCCAGCTGCAATGAGAGGAACTAAAAGAATACAACGTAACAGAGTCGGTAAAGATGGAAGAAAAACAGGGCAGATATTGTCATCTGCTTCCTGCCGCACGTCTGCGCTTCTGAGCTGTTGACCAGCTTGTCAACGTTGATGATTTGGACTTATGAGGACTGATGCAGTTTCGGTCTTTTATGCGCTCCAAGCACATTATTGGTCGAGCCCTTTGAAGGAGGTTTTACAAGAGTCTGGTGTGGTTTAGGCCATGTTGATGTAGTCATGTTGGCCGGTTCATTGACAGAAACATGCCAATGGGGGCTCGAAGCCAGCTTGCTCTTCGGTCGAGCCGTTTTTGTATATTTCAGCTCCTTGACGACCTAGGGAATTTTGAGTGCAAAGTTATGCACCCTGGGGACATAGTGTCCCAACCAGGGAGGGCATGCAAGGAGCCTGCATCCCTATTTAGGGTGCGGGGGTACGTGGCCGAGGTCGACTTGCGTGGCCCGTGTGCGCTTCGAAGAGCTGGTAGTGCATTTATCATTGTGGGTTGCCTCCTCGGACGTGTGTACCTCGGCTGCAAAAGCCACGGTCTGCTCTATATTCGGAGTGAGCTCTCGGTGTTACCATTGACTATGATAACGCCATTAGGTCCTGGCATTTTGAGCTTGAGATAAGCGTAATGCGGGACTGCATTGAAGCGTGCGAAAATTGTGCGCCCTAAGAGCGCATGATATCCCCTTTGGAATGGGGCGATGTTGAAGTTTAACTCCTCGCTTATGAAGTTTTTGGGTGAGCCGAAGACTACCTCCAGTGTGACCGTTCCTGTACAGCTGGCTTCATCGCCTGGGATGACACCTTTAAAGGTGGTGGTGCTCAGCTTGATCCGAGATGAGTAGATGCCCATCTTCCTAACCATGTCCTCATAAATTAGTGATAGAGGCGAGGGTCCCGATCTTTCGATGAGATGATAACTATCGATTTGGTGGAGACGACTTTGACGATCCGACTACAAACGTGCACGACGTTGCGCCTTAGCAACCGCTAAACCAATCTCCTGAGGTTACTGACGATGCTGGAAGCACGGTCAGCCTGACCACGAAGGTCTATTCCTGCAAGCAATCGAAGAACGAGCAAGAATATGATAAAGCAATCTGAATATCGCAAATATATATGAAGTATTGATAATGGTGGGGATCCGTAAGCGGTCTTGGTCTGGTCGTTGGACACAAACGAAGTACACGAAGTTGCAATGGCTAACTTTTAACTAAACAAATCCCAAGGAAAAAGCTACTAGATGGATCTACTTATATAGGAGCAAGGGGTGGCGGCCAAGGAGGTGGGAGGACGTCCCAAGGCAGCCTAAAACTAACCCTAGGTCGTACAAGGCTCATGGGCCCAAGTGGAGGTGATGCAACACCTTTGGGCTTGTAGTTTGACTCGGATTCTGCTGCAACGTCAGATTGTTTCGTCCGTAACTCAACGCTCCGGATGAATTTGAAGGTGAATCCAATTGGGTTGGAAAGAGCACGAAATCTAGTTTCCAACAAAAAAAGAATCACCCAATTCGGAGTCCGTATGAAAAAGTTGTTGGCGTTTTGAGTCAGGTATGTCTGTGCAGTCCGAATCTGAATCCAGAACGTGAGAGACTTGGACTCTATCTTCTCTTGGCCCAAAAGTGACGTGAGAGGACTTTTTGAACACAACCTAAACTTCTCCTTTTCCCTTGTCTTCATATGTGAATTGTACAAATGTCCCATACACCTGCAATTAGACAAAACACAAAAGTGTGTGAAGTATTTTTGTTCT
Organism: Triticum urartu; assembly: GCF_003073215.2. Classification (NCBI taxonomy): domain Eukaryota; kingdom Viridiplantae; phylum Streptophyta; class Magnoliopsida; order Poales; family Poaceae; genus Triticum; species Triticum urartu. The sequence goes on from NC_053025.1 coordinate 415,523,577, forward strand.
GGATAACATAAATAGATTATTGAATAGTTTGCATTAGAAATCACCTGACAAATATGCATGTATGCAATATTTTTGGTCGTATCCAAGGTAGTCATGTCCTCATCAATTAGGTTGAGGTTGCTTCCTCCATCCATAAGGACTCGTGTCATATGATAACCATCGACAATTGGGTCCAGGACAAGTGCTGCCGATCCACCATGCTTGCTGCTGGTCGGATGATCATGCTTGTCGAATGTGATCAGGTAAGCTGACCATGGGTTAAACTGCAGGGCGACTTGCTCCAACGCGTAGACATCCTAAAGTACATGCTTCCTCTCCCTTTCGGGGATGTGAGTAACATAGATCATATTGACCTCTGTTGCCTCATTAGAAAACTTATTTTGGCCTCCATTATTGGGTGGCTGAGTTTCATCCTCGTCTTCGCTGTGATTTTGGGTTTTACTTTGGCCCTCCATCGCCACCTTGCTAGCCTGTTTCAAGACCCAACAATTCCTATTAGTATGGGTAGCTGGTTTCTCTTGGGTGTCATGGATTTGGCACGGTCAATCCAGGATCCTGTCAAGCTGGCTAGGTCCGTCTTTGTTCCCTTTAAAGGGCTTCCTTTTCTATCCGGATCTAGGTCCAGTGAACCCTGCATTGATAGTTGCATCCCCTGTGTCGCTCCCGCCATTTTTATGACTGCTTGTTCTTATTGTGCTTAGGCTTTCCATTAGCGTTGCCTGTTTTCGAGGTGCCCACTTTGCTGTTATGGGTACTTCGGGAAAGCCAGTTGTCTTCTCCTGCGCAAAAGCGGGTCATGAGTGAAGTGAGAGCTGCCATGGTCCTTGGATTGTCTTGGCCGAGCTGGCAGGAAAGCCACTCGTCTCGAATGTTATTTTTAAATGCCACAATGGCTTCAGTGTTAGAGCAGTCAATGATCTGGTTCTTTTTAGTTTTTAGTGAGGAACCTGTTCCAGAACTTCTGAGCTTATTCGCCTGGCTGCTGGGTGATAGAACTGAGGTCATAAGCGTTCGGAGGTCGGACGTAAGTGCCCTAGAAGTTTTCCCGAAAAGCGTCTTCAAGGGCCTCCTAGCTACCAATGGAATGAGCCAGGTTGTTAAGCCAATGCCTAGCCGGCCCCTTTAGCTTGAGCGGAAAGTATTTAATGGCATGGAGATCGTCTCCATTAGCCTGTTGTATGTGGAGAAGAAAATCTACAATCCACACTGTAGGGTCTGTAGTTCCATCATAGGACCCTATGTTGATGGGCTTAAACTCCTCTGCAAACTGGTGTTTCATGACCCTATTTGTGAAACAGATGGGGGTGAGCTGGACTATGGAATTGGGTGGTGTCCCATCGGAGGTTGAGTGAGCATCATTTGTAGGATTGATCTGGGGCGTGGTTGTTCCTGTCCATCCAGGCGTCGTAGCCATCCGGCCCGGCGGGTGGGCGTCCTCTTGATTCGTAGATGGACCGAAGAGGTGCCCTGTTTGCATCAATATGATGTCGAACGTTGTGAGGTTCTTGGTAGTCCACGGGGTCCTTGCCATAGTGGCGTCGAGGTGGCCGAGTGTTGAGGTTTACCCGTACTGGCATGTCCCGTCCTCTAGGGGTCGGTCAGGCTCATCGGCGGTGTACTCCTTGTCAAACTCTGGCAGTCTACGCTTGTGTTGGTACGATTTTGGCGCACTACAATGCCGGTCTTCTAGGTCTTGCTCGGCAGAGAGCACTTTGACTCACTTTTTGTTTAGTGTGTCGGTGTTAGCTTGCAACTACTACTACTTTCGTTTCATGCTCCGAGCCATGGCACTAAGGCACCGCCGAAAGCGCTCTTGCTCAAAGGGGTATTCGGGAATGACATAGTCCTCGGTTCTGAGGCTCTTGTCTTCCTCCGATTATGGCATATAGTTGTCGTTAGCCCCTTCAAAGAGGTCATCAGGATCTGAGTCCTCGAGATTTCCATCAGGTGTATCATTTCATACTAGGGAAGCTTGAGGGTCCTCCTCGGGTTGTCGGCGCCACTGACTGCTGCTATGTTGTTATCGGTGATAGCGTTGTTACCGTTGGGTTCCCCATTGTTGGCCCTTTTGCGTCTATGCCGACATCATGGAGGGGAATTGTGGGTGTCAACCATGTAGACATCATAAGTGGATGTCGTGGTCCACCTGCCAGTGTTTAACAGAAGCAAGGTGTTTTCTATGGTGCCATCGGCATCTTCATCCATGTCAGTAGCCTCGCCGTTGTCTAGAACGTAGGCTAAATCATCGACCGTGATGACTAGGTGGGTGGTGGGTAGGATGTAAATTTCCCGATCTTTGAATTTAAGTCCAATCCGGTCATAAACTGAAGTTTTGCCGTCTGAGATAGACATGCTCTGGATGCAATCAAGAATCTCATTGAGGTGAGACAACTCTTCAGAATTTACTGTTTGGTTGTAGCCGGGGCTAACTCGAAGTATGCTCGGCATGTGCCCCGACGTGTCTTCGGCGCAAAGGGGACACGAAGATGATTCTGGATCCTACGCCGAGGTCGGCTCTGGGCTCGACGCGCCTTCAGAGGTGGGAGCTAGATCCATGTCCAGGCCGGAGATCAAAAGGGGGTCATTCGGAGTCGTTAAGCCAAGGGTCTCTGGTGATGCTATGGGTCTTGGCCCGACGTCCTCGATAAAGATCAGTTCTGTAGTAGATCCTCCGGAGTTGGGTTCGTCCTAAATACGGCCAGGCGTCCAACCCGACATGACAAGTTTGTCGCGGGAATCTGCGGTGTAATCAAGGCTGCCAAAGATCATGATCTGACCAGGGGCGTAGTTTTCGATGGAGGCCAGGTGACTCATCGAGTCGGCGCAGAAGATCATGCTGCCGAACACAAAAAGTTGGCCAGGGCATAAACGCTCCCGCATCCATTGACACACGAGCGAGCCATCGATCCTTCTATTGATCTCATACCGGAACTCTCAATGAAAGCAATAGTGTCGGTGTTAAAACCGGCTGACCTCATTGTAGGGGGTCCCGAGCTGTGGATCTCCGATAGATGGTAATAAGAATAGAGAGACGATGTTTTACCTAGGTTCGGGCCCTCTTGATGGAGGTAAAACCCTACGTCCTCCTCTTGTTTATATTAACGGAGATGTATCAACTACAGAGTTGGTCTACCTCGAGATCGTAAGATGTGGTCTAACTCTAGGTCTAGGTGAATGATATTGCATTGATGTCCCCTCTATGAGCAAAACCCCACGGCTTATATACACGCCGGGTAGGGTATATAGGGTTACAAGGTCGGTATCTAGGCACAAGGTGGCAGGAGAAATCTTGGAGTATACGAAAAGTCTTCGGTGGAGGTACTCTCGATCATGCCTCCTGCATGATGCCTTCGGAGTCCATCTTGAGTACGAATGAGGGACCATTGGTCCAACCCGGGGATCATGGGCCAACTAGGTTAGCACCCCCTAATCCAAAGACATCGTCAACCGCTGACCCCATTTTGACCAAGTTGGGCAAGCGGCAGTAGTAGTGCCAGTAGGAGCGGTTTTACCGCTTGTAAGCGATAGTACCGCGCCTACCACCTCTATCACTTCCGCTCATGGCTCTGCTCTTCAAGATCTCCCCTGTTTCCTCGGCAGTAGTAGAGCAGCAGTGGTGGGCAGCAGTACCGCCTATAGGAGGTAGTACCGCTGGGGTGCTACTGCCTCTCCCCCCTTGTCCTGCTCTGCTCTCTTAGCGCACGATGCTGCAACCCCAGCGGTAGTACCGCTGGGGCAAGCGGTAGTATAGCTACGGCAGCACTACCGGCTCGAGGTCTCACATCAATGCACTGCACTTCATGCACTACCGCCCGGGCGGTAGTACCGCTCGGTGCAGGCTGAAAACTCCTCTTCCTCCCCAAACTCCATTGTTGCTCCAAAGCTTATTTCGCTTGATCTCTCTCGCTAGCCAATCACACTTGTTAATTTTCTAGGGATTGGTCAAGAATGCCTCGATCTACACTTCCACCAAGAGAAATTTGAGTCCTCCCACTATTCTCTTGTGGATCTTGTTACTCTTGGGTGTTTAAGCACCCTAGACGGTTGACACTACTAGGGAAAACCTTATACACAGAGGATTATCAGTAGCGCCGGTTAGAATGAGGCGCTACCGCTAATTAACAATAGCGCGGTGTCAACAAGGGCGCTACTGCTATTGCTATCTACACAACAGTAGTGCGGCCCCAAGAAAAGGTGCTACTGCTAAGTGGGCCACATGGCCACCCTGGGTCTAGCTTTAGTAGCAGTAGGGTTTGCATAAACTCACTACAACTAATCTGTTAGTTGTAGCGCCTGTTGGGTGTCCCGCGCTACTGGTAAGACCACCTTATCCCCTATACCTCATCACGTCCATTTCCTCTCCCTCACCACACACTCCCACTCTCGCACTCTCTGGCGCCGTCACCCGCTGCCCTCTCCCGTCATTGTCACCCACCGCCGCCCGCCAACCGTCGTCGTCGTCGATGCGCCACCACCTGCCCGCCACCGTCACTTGTAGCCGGTGCGCCACCGCCAGTGAGGTACCTCCTCCTTCATCCCTCCTTCCTCCCCCCTCCTCCCTCCCTCCCTCCTCCCTCCATCCCTTCTCTTGTTGTTCTTGCAGAATGTAGGTAATTTGAATGTAGGTTTTATAATGTAGACATTATAGAATGTAGGTTTTTAATAGAATAATTTTTTAGGTCATTTGAGTAAATGTATACTTTATTTTGACTATTTTAGGTGTTTTGAATGGAATAGGAAATTTGAGGACTTTTGAATATAAACTTTAGTAATAGAAATTGTTAAGGTATAGAAATTTTTCAATATAGAAATGTATCGGAATGCCATATGAGAAATTTAGTACCAGAAATTTTTAGTATGAAAATTTAGGTATGTAAATTTTTAGTAAGAAATATTAGTTATGCTTCTTAACCAAATGAAATGTTCAGGTTATAAGATATATTGATTTTTTTTGTAAATGTAGGTCTTTTGAATCAGCATAATAATGTTTAGTTGATAGCTTATAGGGTTTCACTAAGTCCTATAATCAGGATAATAATGTTTTTGTTTATATTTTGTTTTTGCAGAAATGAAGGAGTCCCTACATCATCCCCGTCATCGTCCACGTCACCGACACCCTCCGACCTTGAGGTGAGAGCAGCCAAATCCCCATGACGTTGATGTCGATGCTGATGTAGATGTTTTCATAAATGTAGTAGTAGTAGATGAGTAAGGAAGTTTTGACAATGGAAAGGTGCCAATTTGTCACATGAGTTCATCGATTGCCTCCTCCATTGGACTAATTTTCTTAAAGTCCATCCCATGTGCGACCAAGTACTCCCGCTTTAATATTCTACTTCAATACTTTTATTTCATTAATGCTTTTGAAAAATGTCGACAAAATGGATGCATAGATGCATTTTGCAGGGAACACCTCCGAGTGGCCTATGTTTTGCTGGAATGTTGATTCATTTTCATTCCAGCAAATTTCAAGCTTTCGATATGTCCTATTTTAGCCAAGGTCATGCCGGATTTTTCCGTGAATTTTGACATGACTTGTGCTAGAATATGTAGGAAATATCGAGTGGCCCTGATTTTCTGGAAAGATAATTAAACGACATTTCAGGTTGACTTTAAGTCTATCAGGGCTCCATACGTGACAGTCAAAAAACCAGTGAGGGAGTATCCACCATATGTGAGAGAGGAAGAAGAATCCCGACTGTTGTCGTGGGGGTAGCTTTTTCTTCATTCCAAGGTGCTAGACATTTTGGGGTGATGCACTTTAGTGTGATAGGAGCATCTACCATCACCGATGGTCGCAAATGTCAGAGAGGAAGAATCCCGACTGTTGTCATGGGGGTCGCTTGATAGAGGCAAAGGTGTCCCGATGTTTCGATGAGATGGTGGCTATCGTTTTCTGTGGGAGTCGACCTTGACGATCCGACTACGAACGTGCGAGACGTCGCGCCTTAGCAATCGCTAAACCAACTTCCGAGGGGTTATTGACCACGCCGGAGCACGATCAACCTGACCACAAGGGCCTGTTTCCTGCGAGCAAACGAAGAACAAGCAAGAACTGAGATTGCAATCTGGATATTGCGAATATAAGATGAAAGCTTTATTGATCAAGGTGGGGTTCTGTGACGTTTTGGTCTGGTCGTTGGACACAAACGAAGTACGCGAAGTTGCAGCTATGTTGAACTTTTAATCTAAACAAAACCCAAGGAAAAAGCTACTAGATGGATCTACTTATATAGGAGCAAGGGGTGGCGGCCAAGGAGGTGGGAGGACGTCCCAAGGCAGCCTAAAACTAACCCTAGGTCGTACAAGGCTCATGGGCCCAAGTGGAGGTGATGCAACACCTTTGGGCTTGTAGTTTGACTCGGATTCTGCTGCAACGTCACATTGTTTCGTCCGTAACTCAACGCTCCGGATGAATTTGAAGGTGAATCCATTTGGGTTGGAAAGAGCACGAAATCTAGTTTCCAACAAAAAAAGAATCACCCAATTCGGAGTCCGTATGAAAAAGTTGTTGGCGTTTTGAGTCAGGTATGTCTGTGCAGTCCGAATCTGAATCCAGAACGTGAGAGACTTGGACTCTATCTTCTCTTGGCCCAAAAGTGACGTGAGAGGACTTTTTGAACACAACCTAAACTTCTCCTTTTCCCTTGTCTTCATATGTGGATTGTACAAATGTCCCATACACCTGCAATTAGACAAAACACAAAAGTGTGTGAAGTATTTTTGTTCTGGATAACATAAATAGATTATTGAATAGTTTGCATTAGAAATCACCTGACAAATATGCATGTATGAAATATTTTTGGTCGTATCCAAGGTAGTCATGTCCTCATCATCCTCCCCTTTTTGAAAATAAAGCCGTCCTCGGCATTGCTTAATCTGAAATGTGGCTAACAAAAGAGACAAGGTGTACATGTTGTATATGTATATGTCATCCATTTTAACTTCCCTTGATTTTTGCACATATGTCACATGTATACATGAGTAACTTTCATTGTTCATAAAATCTAAAGCCAAAAAATTATCACAGGAAGTAGAAGGCATGAAAATATTGGAACTCAGTTTGCACATATAAGTGAAGCTCTTATTCTCTTCAAAAAATTGGCAATGTTCATCATTAAACCATCCTAACTTCGATGAATAAACCTTACTTGCATCAAATTTACATGCTACAACATGCTTAAATAAGCAAACATGCAATAAGTCATTGGACACAGAATCATCATCAAGATTAGAGGTCATATCAAAATGATTAAACATTGGTTCTTTTGCATCAACAGTTAATTCAATGGGTGCACTCAAAATTGTTGATATTTTAGTTGTTTGATCACATGACGCATTCATGACAGTAACAAGAGTCTCTAAAATAGGTGGTGTGCTCAAATCAACAGGTAACTCAACACATGATGCATTCAAGTTAACTAGGCATGCTTCATTCTCATGTGAAGTTATATCATCAATACCTTTACTGTTACCTCGCAAAGATGTAGCTGATGTAGGTACGGACGTTGACAATGTACCATACTCTTGAGATGATATTGCGCTCACAATCCGAGGTGGGGCTGCTCTAGTAGGTGCAATAGTGGAGTAACCAACCGGCGATGGTGAGCATGAACTGGAATAGTAGTTGTTGTAGTCACCCAATGCATCCTCCTGTATCTGTCTCTCAAAGGTACAAGCACGGACATACATACCAGTAATGCAACGAGGAATATACCGAAATCTTGCCTGAATATCATGGTTCAAACCACCAAAAAATCTATTCATTGTATCATCCTCAAATTCTTCTATGTCACAATGATTCATTAAACCACCAAAACCTGAATACCAGAAGTTTTAAGATTTCCGTTCTTACCACTTCCTTCATTTTTGGATTCAACCGACGTTGGTGATCAACAACGGTTTTAGCATCAGGTTCCATATTAATTTTGTGCTGACATAGCGTGGGACTGATGCCCTTTAAATCATCAAGAGTGTATCCAATAGCAGCCCGGTGCTTCCTTATAACATTCAATAATCTTTCTTCTTCATGTTCTGAAAGGTTAGCACTAATAATAACAGGATATATCTTCTTTTCATCGAGATAAGCATATTTCAAAGTGTCTGGCAATTATTTTAATTCAAACACGGTATCACCTTTAGGTGGAGGAGGACCTCCTAGAGTTTCAATAGGCAGATTGTGTTTAAGCAGAGGACGTTGTTCAAAGAAAACCTTATCTATTTCATGCATATGTAAATCATTTTCATGGTCTAGCAAATATTGTTCTAAAGGATCAGTAGGTGGAACAGCAATAGAAGCAAGACAAATTAATTCATCCTTACTAGGCAATTCTTTATCATGGTAATTTCTACTAAACATGGAAAAATTAAACTCAGGAGACTCATCACCAAAGCTAACACCAATAGTTTGTTTCTTACAATCTATCTTAGCATTAACTGTATTCAAGAAAGGTCTACCAAAGATAATGGGACAAAAGTCATCTTGTGGGGAACCAAGAACAAGAAAATCAGTAGGGTATTTTATTTTCCCACACAAGACTTCAACATCTCTAATAACACTACTAGGAAAAGGGCTGCTAGTGGCGCACCTGCTTTCGCTACTAATGTCGCACTACAGGTGCGCCACTAGCACCACGCCATTAGATTTTTTACTAATGGCGCACCACAGGTGCGCCATTAGTATAGCCCATGGTGCGCCATTAGTATTTGTTATACTAATGGCGCACCACATAGAAGTGCGCCATTAGTAACAATTTTTTAAAAAAATCAGAATTTTTTAAAAAAATTCAATTTTTTTTAAAAAATCGTTTTTTTCTTAATCTCATGTCATTATGGCTTAATCTTAGGTCAAAGCATGCTTAACTTCGCAGTTCTATCCAATCCCAGCACCAGCTCACTTCACAGGCACTTGTTGATATATCTATCATATCAATCCTATTAAACCTTGTTGATATCTAGGACTTTGTTCATGAGTATGATGAAATTTTGAAAAAAATATTTCAAACTTCCCGGTCATATTACGTATCATATTTTGAAAAAAATCGAATTTTTTTAAACCAATTTTTTCCTGTTACTAGTGGCGCACCTAGCAAACGGTGCGCCACTAGTAACTTTTCGAGTAGATGATTTTTCATATAAAAAACTTTTTAATCCGAGTTCGTATGCAAAAGTTATGCCCATTTTACAAATTCCAGAGAGATTTTGCAAATAAAGTTGAAATTCATATTTGTAAATTTTCCCAACAAGTAGACCACATATCACATGGGAAACTTATTTCCTTTTATTTTTTTTACATTTCCATCATTTTCTTTTATTTTTTAAAACTGAAAAGGCGGTCCACAGGGGGGGATGCGTTCGGTGGAATTTTTGGGCCAAGTTAGTAATGGCGCATCGTGGGAGTGGTGCGCCCCTACTAGTTCAACTAGTAATGGCGCACCACACACACGATGCGCCATTACTAGTTTTGAAAAAAAAATTGAAAAAAATTGAAAAAAAATTACTAGTGGTGCACCGCGGATGTGGTGCGCCATTACTAGTTTAACTAGTAATGGCGCACTATCCACTGGTGCTCCATTATTAGTTTTGAAAAAAAATGAAATTTTTTTACTAATGGCGCACCATGGGTGTGGTGCGCCATTAGTATTTAGACACTAATGGCGCACCAACACATGGTGCGCCATTAGTATATAGTAGTGGTGCACCACATGTCTGGTGCGCCATTAGTGGCCATATCATCTATAGCCCTTTTCCTAGTAGTGTAATCCCAAATGGTGATATGGTGTCTCTATTAGCAAGTTTAATAGTAACATATATTTCTTCTATCTCAGCAGGTGTTATGACTTTCATGATTTCTTCATATAAAGTGTAAGGAATAGCACTCACACTGGCACCCATGTCACATAAACCATGATAACAGTGATCTCCTATTTTAACTGAAATAACAGGCATGCCAACAACAGGTCTATGTTTATCTCTTTTATCAGGTTTAGCAATTCTAGTTGCTTCTTCACAGAAGTAAATAACATGCCCATCCATATCTTCTTCAAGGAGATCTTTAACCATAGCTATACTAGGTTCAACTTTAATTTGTTCATCAGGTTTAGGTGTTCCAATATAGCTTTTGTTAACCACAGGTGAAACTTTAGCATGTTCCTTAATCCTAACAGTGAAAGGTGGTTTCTCAATATAAGCAGAAGGAACAACTGGATCGACATTACAAAGTATAGTTTCTTCTTTAATTGGTACTGGTTATTTAGTTTCTTCTTTAATAGGTGGGTGATATTTAGACCACTTCTCCTTAGGGAGTTCAACATGAGTAGCAAATGATTCACTAAAGGAGGCTACTATCTCAGAGTCAAGTCCATATTTAGTGCTAAACTTTTGAAAAGCATCGGTATCCATAAAAGATTTAACACAATCATACTTGAGTTTAATACCTGACTCTTTACCTTCATCGAGTTCCCAATCTTCAGAGTTGCATTTAATTCTTTCCAAAAGATCCCACTGGAATTCAATAGTCTTCTTGATAAATGAACCAGCACAAGAAGTTTCAAGCATGGTTTGATCATTACGAGAAAGCCGAGCATAAAAATTCTGGATAATAATTTCTCTTGAGAGCTCATGATTGGGGCATGAATATAACATTTGACTTAAGCCTCCCCTAGAGCGATACTTTCTCCTTCACGAGGCCACAAATTATATATATAATTCCGATCACGATGAACTAGATGCATAAGATATTTTTTGGTGGAACTCCAATTTCAAACGATTCCAATTCCATGATCCAATATCATCACATAGCCTATACCATGCCAATGCTTTTCCCTTAAAAGATAAAGGGAAAACCTTTTTCATCACTTCATCCTTGGGTAAACCTGCAAGCTTAAACAATCCACAAATTTGTTCCACATATATCAAGTGCATATCAGGATGTTCGGTTCCATCTCTCGCATAAGGATTGGCTAGCAGTTGTTCTATCATACCCAAAGGAATTTCATATTCAATATTTTCTGTAGGTGTAGTAGGTTGAGGGGTTGCTAATTGTGGTTCCGGACGAGGTGAAGATACCCCGAACAAACCCCTCAAAGGATTGTATCTTAAAGGCATTCTGGTGGCACGAAGGCAATGCTTGTGCAAAAATGGGATAAGGACCTTTAAAGGGCACGATTTCTTTAGTTCATAACTTCAAGATTTTACATGCCCAGCTGCAATGAGAGGAACTAAAAGAATACAACGTAACAGAGTCGGTAAAGATGGAAGAAAAACAGGGCAGATATTGTCATCTGCTTCCTGCCGCACGTCTGCGCTTCTGAGCTGTTGACCAGCTTGTCAACGTTGATGATTTGGACTTATGAGGACTGATGCAGTTTCGGTCTTTTATGCGCTCCAAGCACATTATTGGTCGAGCCCTTTGAAGGAGGTTTTACAAGAGTCTGGTGTGGTTTAGGCCATGTTGATGTAGTCATGTTGGCCGGTTCATTGACAGAAACATGCCAATGGGGGCTCGAAGCCAGCTTGCTCTTCGGTCGAGCCGTTTTTGTATATTTCAGCTCCTTGACGACCTAGGGAATTTTGAGTGCAAAGTTATGCACCCTGGGGACATAGTGTCCCAACCAGGGAGGGCATGCAAGGAGCCTGCATCCCTATTTAGGGTGCGGGGGTACGTGGCCGAGGTCGACTTGCGTGGCCCGTGTGCGCTTCGAAGAGCTGGTAGTGCATTTATCATTGTGGGTTGCCTCCTCGGACGTGTGTACCTCGGCTGCAAAAGCCACGGTCTGCTCTATATTCGGAGTGAGCTCTCGGTGTTACCATTGACTATGATAACGCCATTAGGTCCTGGCATTTTGAGCTTGAGATAAGCGTAATGCGGGACTGCATTGAAGCGTGCGAAAATTGTGCGCCCTAAGAGCGCATGATATCCCCTTTGGAATGGGGCGATGTTGAAGTTTAACTCCTCGCTTATGAAGTTTTTGGGTGAGCCGAAGACTACCTCCAGTGTGACCGTTCCTGTACAGCTGGCTTCATCGCCTGGGATGACACCTTTAAAGGTGGTGGTGCTCAGCTTGATCCGAGATGAGTAGATGCCCATCTTCCTAACCATGTCCTCATAAATTAGTGATAGAGGCGAGGGTCCCGATCTTTCGATGAGATGATAACTATCGATTTGGTGGAGACGACTTTGACGATCCGACTACAAACGTGCACGACGTTGCGCCTTAGCAACCGCTAAACCAATCTCCTGAGGTTACTGACGATGCTGGAAGCACGGTCAGCCTGACCACGAAGGTCTATTCCTGCAAGCAATCGAAGAACGAGCAAGAATATGATAAAGCAATCTGAATATCGCAAATATATATGAA